>NC_051214.1:11996153-12122588 GCF_015220715.1 Pygocentrus nattereri | reverse complement strand
GCTCCACCACCACTATGCTTGACTGCTTGACCCCAAAAACCTCCTCCTGTATCTGTAGGGAAAAGTGCTTCCATTCGTTGAAGCACATGGGGTCGTTGTAGGGCTGCTGCACAGAGTACTTTACCATTCCCTCAATAGTGACCCGCACAGTAGCCCAAGTGCCTTTCTTCACAGGGGCATTTTTACCGAAGGCGCTGCAGGTCTTGAGGTGTACAGTCAGGACCCCTGTCGGCGCCCCGAGTGCAATCAATTTGCGTGGAGGAGAAACTTGCTCATCCTCCTCTTTTTTGTCCTCAGCTTGAACTTGCTGACCTGAGAAATGGACTCTCACATGCTGCACCAAGGACTGAACAGAGGACAGCACACGCTGCAGCATCTGGCTTCCAAATGACCTCCGTGCTGCAGGCTCCACCTGTTCAGTGTCCACCTCGATGCACACTGCTCCCCCACCGTCATGGCCACTCCACGCCGTTTTCTCCTCGGCTGTCTGTGCACTCACTGATCCGTCCGTCTGGATCCGAGTCAGAGTCTCTGAAGCCTGTACTTGTGCTTCTGACTCAGCGAAAGCCTGAGACTGTGGTCCGGCTTCCTGAGGGACAGCACCGCTCTCATTCCTCACGCGGTCCTCTGCAGTGGGATGTGTGCTGCGGTTAGATGGGGAGGAAGTGGATGGTTTAGGCTTCCATAGCTCCTGGACAGCACTTTCCTGCTGGATTCCATCAATAACGGACTCTTCAGAACTCCAGCGCTGAGCTTCCTTTTCAGGCCTGGATGACTTCTGTCTGTGAGGGGACAGCTTCTTCATCCGCTTGGCCCTACGCAGCTCTTTTCTCTCTATGTGCTTCCGTCTTGCCATTTCTTCCTCTACACTTACAGTGATGGCTACTTCCATGCTGTTCTGGTTGGTAACCTTTTCTTCCTTTCTCTGTTTTTCTTTCTGCATCAGCCTCTCCTTCATGGCCTGCAGCTCTCTCGTCAGATTCTTGTCTCTCTTTTCAATTGCCAGAGTCTTCTGCTCTTTTCTGGCTATCTTCTCTTTGATCTTCTTCAGCTTTTCTCCTCTTGCATGGAAGCTCGCGATCACCATCTCATTATGTTTCACCTTTTCTTCCAAACATCTGATGATGTTCTCTCGGTGAAACTGCTCCGTTCCCATCTCACTCTTACAGATTTCCTCCCGTTTCCTCTGCTTCTCTCCCTTTCTCTTTTCCTTTTTGGAGAGGGTGATTTTGGGGAAGCAGTTGCCTGAGGACCCGCAGGCTGTGGGGCTGGGTGGGGGACACAGCTCTGTCTCCTGCTCCATTCCCCGTGGATCTGCTGACTGTGTCGTCTTGCACGGCTTTTTGTTTGTCTTACTCTTTCTCAATTCCGCCTTCTCTTTATCCATTGTTGTGCTCTTTTGTTGCTCTCACCGATGAAACAGCTGCTGTCGCTACAATGACTCTCTCTTTTTCTCCCTTTAACTCTCTCTCCCTTTCCATCTTTTTCCTTTATCTCTTTCACACTCAAGTTCAAGTTTTGTCAACTTTATTGACAAGACAAATTTACATTTGTACTGTCAAAGCACAGCAAAATGATTTACATATCAAAAGTTAATTAAAAAACAAACAAAATACAAACAATATTAATAACAAACAGACCATTATTAATATGATAATGCCACAATTAAGGAGGGAAAGTGTTAATTCTCAATAAATAAAATAAAAATATATGTAATAATAAATAAAAACCTATTGAATGTGTAGTTTATAACAGGGAAGAGGAGAAAGGTATATAGTAATATATTCTATATATAGAAATCTGAAAGTAGCTAATTCAAAACAGTGTAAACATTAAAAGATGGAAGAGCTTCTCTCTCTTTTTTTATTTATTTTATTTATTTTTAAATTGTGGAGATCCAATACTTTATTGTTTGCTGTTGTTCTTGTTCTTTCCACTGTTGTTCTGTCATCCTCATCGTCTTCGTCGCTCTTCTTTCTCCTATTTAGACAGGACCTAAAAGCCGCCATTCTTTTTGCTGGGAAAGCTGGTGCTAAAACTCTTCCTCAGAATGAGTTTCTCCAGAAACTGCACCCTATCCTCTCCCGTCTCACACTCCTCCAGACCTTTACGTAGCTGTGACAACCTGTCTCTCCTCTGGATGCAGTCCATCAGGCCAGCAGATATCCTGGACTCTGTGCCTCTTGATGTATCGTCCTGCATCACAGAGGGAATGATGTCCAATCGGGGCAGCGTGGAGGGGGTTATCACATTACTTTGCGCTTCATCAGGAGGGCAGCAGGGAAAGAGGGAATTCTCCACCAGATTCTCCATTGTTCTTCCTGCATGTATGATCTGGTGAGAGTATCCATAGCCCAAAGAGCCGTAGGTGAACGCCAGCTCTGCATCCAGCTTGCAAACTTTCTGATGTCCGAGCCGCAAGTCAAACTTGTGGTTGACTGAAGATTTCTTAAGGATTTCCTGCAGCTTGATGCTGTCTCTCCCTATGATTCTAGGGGCAGCTGTGTCAGGATCAGAAATAACCAGCTCCACCACCACTAAGCTTGACTGCTTGACCCCAAAAACCTCCTCCTGTATCTGTAGGGAAAAGTGCTTCCATTCGTTGAAGCACATGGGGTCGTTGTAGGGCTGCTGCACAGAGTACTTTACCATTCCCTCAATAGTGACCCGCACAGTAGCCCAAGTGCCTTTCTTCACAGGGGCATTTTTACCGAAGGCGCTGCAGGTCTTGAGGTGTACAGTCAGGACCCCTGTCGGCGCCCCGAGTGCAATCAATTTGCGTGGAGGAGAAACTTGCTCATCCTCCTCTTTTTTGTCCTCAGCTTGAACTTGCTGACCTGAGAAATGGACTCTCACATGCTGCACCAAGGACTGAACAGAGGACAGCACACGCTGCAGCATCTGGCTTCCAAATGACCTCCGTGCTGCAGGCTCCACCTGTTCAGTGTCCACCTCGATGCACACTGCTCCCCCACCGTCATGGCCACTCCACGCCGTTTTCTCCTCGGCTGTCTGTGCACTCACTGATCCGTCCGTCTGGATCCGAGTCAGAGTCTCTGAAGCCTGTACTTGTGCTTCTGACTCAGCGAAAGCCTGAGGCTGTGGTCCGGCTTCCTGAGGGACAGCACCGCTCTCATTCCTCACGCGGTCCTCTGCAGTGGGATGTGTGCTGCGGTTAGATGGGGAGGAAGTGGATGGTTTAGGCTTCCATAGCTCCTGGACAGCACTTTCCTGCTGGATTCCATCAATAACGGACTCTTCAGAACTCCAGCGCTGAGCTTCCTTTTCAGGCCTGGATGACTTCTGTCTGTGAGGGGACAGCTTCTTCATCCGCTTGGCCCTACGCAGCTCTTTTCTCTCTATGTGCTTCCGTCTTGCCATTTCTTCCTCTACACTTACAGTGATGGCTACTTCCATGCTGTTCTGGTTGGTAACCTTTTCTTCCTTTCTCTGTTTTTCTTTCTGCATCAGCCTCTCCTTCATGGCCTGCAGCTCTCTCGTCAGATTCTTGTCTCTCTTTTCAATTGCCAGAGTCTTCTGTTCTTTTCTGGCTATCTTCTCTTTGATCTTCTTCAGCTTTTCTCCTCTTGCATGGAAGCTCGCGATCACCATCTCATTATGTTTCACCTTTTCTTCCAAACATCTGATGATGTTCTCTCGGTGAAACTGCTCCGTTCCCATCTCACTCTTACAGATTTCCTCCCGTTTCCTCTGCTTCTCTCCCTTTCTCTTTTCCTTTTTGGAGAGGGTGATTTTGGGGAAGCAGTTGCCTGAGGACCCGCAGGCTGTGGGGCTGGGTGGGGGACACAGCTCTGTCTCCTGCTCCATTCCCCGTGGATCTGCTGACTGTGTCGTCTTGCACGGCTTTTTGTTTGTCTTACTCTTTCTCAATTCCGCCTTCTCTTTATCCATTGTTGTGCTCTTTTGTTGCTCTCACCGATGAAACAGCTGCTGTCGCTACAATGACCAAAAACCGGCTGCTCACCGATATTTATAGACTTCTACCCGCCCCGGTATTTATACCCACCCCGGTATTTATACCCGCCCGTCGCTATGGAGACGAATCATTGTGACGTCATCGCGTTCTACAGTTTAAAGGACCACTGCAGTTGTGCGTCGTTCCATATTCCTCCTCACGCCCATATGAGCAACACCGTGCCAAGCCCCACCTCTCCATGGCCAGAACGAAGAGGGCCTCCGAGAAGTGGACTCGGAGAAATCGCCTCCGTCGCACCGCGTGCCAAACAACAATGATGCGTTTTGTCCTGTGTACATTCTCTCCCCAATACCACTGGATCATCTGAACCACAAGATCGTAAAGAGCTATAATACTAATATATGTGATGATTGGTCCACGCAAAATACCCATTTTAAAACTACGACGCTGCCTTTTCCGCAGCTTCTTGTTTGAATATTCCCGTTCCACCTTAAATGGTGCAGCAGCTGTGAGTAGCTATCACGAACGTTAGCAAGCAAGACAAAATACTGACCTGTTAGTTCGATGAAACAGCAAAAATGAGTTAGTTATTCAGCTGTTAAGCGTTACTAGTGAAGCCTCCCCATATCGTGACTTTCTACCCTCCGTGAAGCTGAAGTCAGCTTTTTTTTCACCGGCTGCTTGTTCGTATTTCCCGCTCCACTTCAAATGGCGCGGCAGTTCAGAACGCGACTGCTGCACTTAAGGTGGAGCTGGAAAAGTCGGAACAAAAAGCTGGCCATGTCCTCAGAAAATGTTACCAGCATTAAAATAATGCGGATATTCTGAGAGCCGAAATGAGCGGATCGGGGGGCGATAACCTGCTTAAGGGGGCTGCCAGTCTAATGACGTGACTTCGGTGCAGCAGCTTTAGCTCACATGAAACAGTATTCATCCTTCAACTCTTCAGCGACCTCGTAATTCAGAGCACCCAGTTTTATCCGGGAGAAAAAGTTTCACAGGACAAAACGCATCGGGTTCTGAACATTGTTATTCAGCTCAGGGTGCGACAGAGGCGACCTTTCCAAAACGCTCCTCACTCCGGCCGCAAAGAACCGAAGCTCAGACCCGGAGCTCCCAACATGGGCCTAAGAGCGTGGCGCCAAATACAAAATACAAAATAAGGATTTTTTTTACCCTTAATTTGTATAAGTTTTCTGTTTTAGGAAGAAATCAGAAAACATATTTAACACAAAGTTACATAAATGTCTCAACAACTAAATGAAATGTCAAAATGTCAGTGCGTCCAGGCTCTCTCGCTCTCTCTCTCCCTCTCTCTCTCTTTCTCTCGCTCTTTCTCTCACGCTCACCCTCGTTCTCTCTCGCTCTCTCTCTCTCTTTCTCTCACTGTCACCCTCGCTCTCTCTCTCGCTCTCTCTCTTTCTCTTTCTCTCACTGTCGCTCTCGCGCTGTCTTTCTCTGTGAGATGTAAACAGTGTGGAACTGCTCTCCTGACAGAAACACACTCTTTTGATTCGATTAAAATCCTGTCTGACGAAAAAAAAAACATGATGCAAGAGACTCTCTTTCCTTGCTTCTTTCACTATTTCTCTCTTATTCTTTCCTTCCCTTTCCTCCATTTTCTTTTATCCTTGTAGTTCTCTCCCAGTTGTACTCTTTCTCCCTCTTCCCCTTTCTTTTTTGCTTCTTTCCCTCTCTCTCATTCTGTCCTACTCCACCTTTCTCTCATTTTCTCCTCCTTTTCTATTTCTCACTTTGCCTCTAACCTTTTTTTAATCTTAATCTCGCTATCTCTTTTCCTCATTCTTTACTCTCTCTCTTTTTCTCCCTTTAACTCTCTCTCCCTTTCCATCTTTTTCCTTTATCTCTTTCACACTCAAGTTCAAGTTTTGTCAACTTTATTGACAAGACAAATTTACATTTGTACTGTCAAAGCACAGCAAAATGATTTATATATCAAAAGTTAATTAAAAAACAAACAAAATACAAACAATATTAATAACAAACAGACCATTATTAATATGATAATGCCACAATTAAGGAGGGAAAGTGTTAATTCTCAATAAATAAAATAAAAATATATGTAATAATAAATAAAAACCTATTGAATGTGTAGTTTATAACAGGGAAGAGGAGAAAGGTATATAGTAATATATTCTATATATAGAAATCTGAAAGTAGCAAATTCAAAACAGTGTAAACATTAAAAGATGGAAGAGCTTCTCTCTCTTTTTTTATTTATTTTATTTATTTTTAAATTGTGGAGATCCAATACTTTATTGTTTGCTGTTGTTCTTGTTCTTTCCACTGTTGTTCTGTCATCCTCATCGTCTTCGTCGCTCTTCTTTCTCCTATTTAGACAGGACCTAAAAGCCGCCATTCTTTTTGCTGGGAAAGCTGGTGCTAAAACTCTTCCTCAGAATGAGTTTCTCCAGAAACTGCACCCTATCCTCTCCCGTCTCACACTCCTCCAGACCTTTACGTAGCTGTGACAACCTGTCTCTCCTCTGGATGCAGTCCATCAGGCCAGCAGATATCCTGGACTCTGTGCCTCTTGATGTATCGTCCTGCATCACAGAGGGAATGATGTCCAATCGGGGCAGCGTGGAGGGGGTTATCACATTACTTTGCGCTTCATCAGGAGGGCAGCGGGGAAAGAGGGAATTCTCCACCAGATTCTCCATTGTTCTTCCTGCATGTATGATCTGGTGAGAGTATCCATAGCCCAAAGAGCCGTAGGTGAACGCCAGCTCTGCATCCAGCTTGCAAACTTTCTGATGTCCGAGCCGCAAGTCAAACTTGTGGTTGACTGAAGATTTCTTAAGGATTTCCTGCAGCTTGATGCTGTCTCTCCCTATGATTCTAGGGGCAGCTGTGTCAGGATCAGAAATAACCAGCTCCACCACCACTAAGCTTGACTGCTTGACCCCAAAAACCTCCTCCTGTATCTGTAGGGAAAAGTGCTTCCATTCGTTGAAGCACATGGGGTCGTTGTAGGGCTGCTGCACAGAGTACTTTACCATTCCCTCAATAGTGACCCGCACAGTAGCCCAAGTGCCTTTCTTCACAGGGGCATTTTTACCGAAGGCGCTGCAGGTCTTGAGGTGTACAGTCAGGACCCCTGTCGGCGCCCCGAGTGCAATCAATTTGCGTGGAGGAGAAACTTGCTCATCCTCCTCTTTTTTGTCCTCAGCTTGAACTTGCTGACCTGAGAAATGGACTCTCACATGCTGCACCAAGGACTGAACAGAGGACAGCACACGCTGCAGCATCTGGCTTCCAAATGACCTCCGTGCTGCAGGCTCCACCTGTTCAGTGTCCACCTCGATGCACACTGCTCCCCCACCGTCATGGCCACTCCACGCCGTTTTCTCCTCGGCTGTCTGTGCACTCACTGATCCGTCCGTCTGGATCCGAGTCAGAGTCTCTGAAGCCTGTACTTGTGCTTCTGACTCAGCGAAAGCCTGAGGCTGTGGTCTGGCTTCCTGAGGGACAGCACCGCTCTCATTCCTCACGCGGTCCTCTGCAGTGGGATGTGTGCTGCGGTTAGATGGGGAGGAAGTGGATGGTTTAGGCTTCCATAGCTCCTGGACAGCACTTTCCTGCTGGATTCCATCAATAACGGACTCTTCAGAACTCCAGCGCTGAGCTTCCTTTTCAGGCCTGGATGACTTCTGTCTGTGAGGGGACAGCTTCTTCATCCGCTTGGCCCTACGCAGCTCTTTTCTCTCTATGTGCTTCCGTCTTGCCATTTCTTCCTCTACACTTACAGTGATGGCTACTTCCATGCTGTTCTGGTTGGTAACCTTTTCTTCCTTTCTCTGTTTTTCTTTCTGCATCAGCCTCTCCTTCATGGCCTGCAGCTCTCTCGTCAGATTCTTGTCTCTCTTTTCAATTGCCAGAGTCTTCTGCTCTTTTCTGGCTATCTTCTCTTTGATCTTCTTCAGCTTTTCTCCTCTTGCATGGAAGCTCGCGATCACCATCTCATTATGTTTCACCTTTTCTTCCAAACATCTGATGATGTTCTCTCGGTGAAACTGCTCCGTTCCCATCTCACTCTTACAGATTTCCTCCCGTTTCCTCTGCTTCTCTCCCTTTCTCTTTTCCTTTTTGGAGAGGGTGATTTTGGGGAAGCAGTTGCCTGAGGACCCGCAGGCTGTGGGGCTGGGTGGGGGACACAGCTCTGTCTCCTGCTCCATTCCCCGTGGATCTGCTGACTGTGTCGTCTTGCACGGCTTTTTGTTTGTCTTACTCTTTCTCAATTCCGCCTTCTCTTTATCCATTGTTGTGCTCTTTTGTTGCTCTCACCGATGAAACAGCTGCTGTCGCTACAATGACCAAAAACCGGCTGCTCACCGATATTTATAGACTTCTACCCGCCCCGGTATTTATACCCACTCCGGTATTTATACCCGCCCGTCGCTATGGAGACGAATCATTGTGACGTCATCGCGTTCTACAGTTTAAAGGACCACTGCAGTTGTGCGTCGTTCCATATTCCTCCTCACGCCCATATGAGCAACACCGTGCCAAGCCCCACCTCTCCATGGCCAGAACGAAGAGGGCCTCCGAGAAGTGGACTCGGAGAAATCGCCTCCGTCGCACCGCGTGCCAAACAACAATGATGCGTTTTGTCCTGTGTACATTCTCTCCCCAATACCACTGGATCATCTGAACCACAAGATCGTAAAGAGCTATAATACTAATATATGTGATGATTGGTCCACGCAAAATACCCATTTTAAAACTACGACGCTGCCTTTTCCGCAGCTTCTTGTTTGAATATTCCCGTTCCACCTTAAATGGTGCAGCAGCTGTGAGTAGCTATCACGAACGTTAGCAAGCAAGACAAAATACTGACCTGTTAGTTCGATGAAACAGCAAAAATGAGTTAGTTATTCAGCTGTTAAGCGTTACTAGTGAAGCCTCCCCATATCGTGACTTTCTACCCTCCGTGAAGCTGAAGTCAGCTTTTTTTTCACCGGCTGCTTGTTCGTATTTCCCGCTCCACTTCAAATGGCGCGGCAGTTCAGAACGCGACTGCTGCACTTAAGGTGGAGCTGGAAAAGTCGGAACAAAAAGCTGGCCATGTCCTCAGAAAATGTTACCAGCATTAAAATAATGCGGATATTCTGAGAGCCGAAATGAGCGGATCGGGGGGCGATAACCTGCTTAAGGGGGCTGCCAGTCTAATGACGTGACTTCGGTGCAGCAGCTTTAGCTCACATGAAACAGTATTCATCCTTCAACTCTTCAGCGACCTCGTAATTCAGAGCACCCAGTTTTATCCGGGAGAAAAAGTTTCACAGGACAAAACGCATCGGGTTCTGAACATTGTTATTCAGCTCAGGGTGCGACAGAGGCGACCTTTCCAAAACGCTCCTCACTCCGGCCGCAAAGAACCGAAGCTCAGACCCGGAGCTCCCAACATGGGCCTAAGAGCGTGGCGCCAAATACAAAATACAAAATAAGGATTTTTTTTACCCTTAATTTGTATAAGTTTTCTGTTTTAGGAAGAAATCAGAAAACATATTTAACACAAAGTTACACAAATGTCTCAACAACTAAATGAAATGTCAAAATGTCAGTGCGTCCAGGCTCTCTCGCTCTCTCTCTCCCTCTCGCTCTTTCTCTCACGCTCACCCTCGTTCTCTCTCGCTCTCTCTCTCTCTTTCTCTCACTGTCACCCTCGCTCTCTCTCTCGCTCTCTCTCTTTCTCTTTCTCTCACTGTCGCTCTCAAGCTCTCTTTCTCTCTTTCTCTGTGAGATGTAAACAGTGTGGAACTGCTCTCCTGACAGAAACACACTCTTTTGATTCGATTAAAATCCTGTCTGACGAAAAAAAACATGATGCAAGAGACTCTCTTTCCTTGCTTCTTTCACTATTTCTCTCTTATTCTTTCCTTCCCTTTCCTCCATTTTCTTTTATCCTTGTCGTTCTCTCCCTGTTGTACTCTTTCTCCCTCTTCCCCTTTCTTTTTTGCTTCTTTCCCTCTCTCTCATTCTGTCCTACTCCACCTTTCTCTCATTTTCTCCTCCTTTTCTATTTCTCACTTTGCCTCTAACCTTTTTTTAATCTTAATCTCGCTATCTCTTTTCCTCATTCTTTACTCTCTCTCTTTTTCTCCCTTTAACTCTCTCTCCCTTTCCATCTTTTTCCTTTATCTCTTTCACACTCAAGTTCAAGTTTTGTCAACTTTATTGACAAGACAAATTTACATTTGTACTGTCAAAGCACAGCAAAATGATTTATATATCAAAAGTTAATTAAAAAACAAACAAAATACAAACAATATTAATAACAAACAGACCATTATTAATATGATAATGCCACAATTAAGGAGAGAAAGTGTTAATTCTCAATAAATAAAATAAAAATATATGTAATAATAAATAAAAACCTATTGAATGTGTAGTTTATAACAGGGAAGAGGAGAAAGGTATATAGTAATATATTCTATATATAGAAATCTGAAAGTAGCAAATTCAAAACAGTGTAAACATTAAAAGATGGAAGAGTTTCTCTCTCTTTTTTTATTTATTTTATTTATTTTTAAATTGTGGAGATCCAATACTTTATTGTTTGCTGTTGTTCTTGTTCTTTCCACTGTTGTTCTGTCATCCTCATCGTCTTCGTCGCTCTTCTTTCTCCTATTTAGACAGGACCTAAAAGCCGCCATTCTTTTTGCTGGGAAAGCTGGTGCTAAAACTCTTCCTCAGAATGAGTTTCTCCAGAAACTGCACCCTATCCTCTCCCGTCTCACACTCCTCCAGACCTTTACGTAGCTGTGACAACCTGTCTCTCCTCTGGATGCAGTCCATCAGGCCAGCAGATATCCTGGACTCTGTGCCTTTTGATGTATCGTCCTGCATCACAGAGGGAATGATGTCCAATCGGGGCAGCGTGGAGGGGGTTATCACATTACTTTGCGCTTCATCAGGAGGGCAGCGGGGAAAGAGGGAATTCTCCACCAGATTCTCCATTGTTCTTCCTGCATGTATGATCTGGTGAGAGTATCCATAGCCCAAAGAGCCGTAGGTGAACGCCAGCTCTGCATCCAGCTTGCAAACTTTCTGATGTCCGAGCCGCAAGTCAAACTTGTGGTTGACTGAAGATTTCTTAAGGATTTCCTGCAGCTTGATGCTGTCTCTCCCTATGATTCTAGGGGCAGCTGTGTCAGGATCAGAAATAACCAGCTCCACCACCACTAAGCTTGACTGCTTGACCCCAAAAACCTCCTCCTGTATCTGTAGGGAAAAGTGCTTCCATTCGTTGAAGCACATGGGGTCGTTGTAGGGCTGCTGCACAGAGTACTTTACCATTCCCTCAATAGTGACCCGCACAGTAGCCCAAGTGCCTTTCTTCACAGGGGCATTTTTACCGAAGGCGCTGCAGGTCTTGAGGTGTACAGTCAGGACCCCTGTCGGCGCCCCGAGTGCAATCAATTTGCGTGGAGGAGAAACTTGCTCATCCTCCTCTTTTTTGTCCTCAGCTTGAACTTGCTGACCTGAGAAATGGACTCTCACATGCTGCACCAAGGACTGAACAGAGGACAGCACACGCTGCAGCATCTGGCTTCCAAATGACCTCCGTGCTGCAGGCTCCACCTGTTCAGTGTCCACCTCGATGCACACTGCTCCCCCACCGTCATGGCCACTCCACGCCGTTTTCTCCTCGGCTGTCTGTGCACTCACTGATCCGTCCGTCTGGATCCGAGTCAGAGTCTCTGAAGCCTGTACTTGTGCTTCTGACTCAGCGAAAGCCTGAGGCTGTGGTCCGGCTTCCTGAGGGACAGCACCGCTCTCATTCCTCACGCGGTCCTCTGCAGTGGGATGTGTGCTGTGGTTAGATGGGGAGGAAGTGGATGGTTTAGGCTTCCATAGCTCCTGGACAGCACTTTCCTGCTGGATTCCATCAATAACGGACTCTTCAGAACTCCAGCGCTGAGCTTCCTTTTCAGGCCTGGATGACTTCTGTCTGTGAGGGGACAGCTTCTTCATCCGCTTGGCCCTACGCAGCTCTTTTCTCTCTATGTGCTTCCGTCTTGCCATTTCTTCCTCTACACTTACAGTGATGGCTACTTCCATGCTGTTCTGGTTGGTAACCTTTTCTTCCTTTCTCTGTTTTTCTTTCTGCATCAGCCTCTCCTTCATGGCCTGCAGCTCTCTCGTCAGATTCTTGTCTCTCTTTTCAATTGCCAGAGTCTTCTGTTCTTTTCTGGCTATCTTCTCTTTGATCTTCTTCAGCTTTTCTCCTCTTGCATGGAAGCTCGCGATCACCATCTCATTATGTTTCACCTTTTCTTCCAAACATCTGATGATGTTCTCTCGGTGAAACTGCTCCGTTCCCATCTCACTCTTACAGATTTCCTCCCGTTTCCTCTGCTTCTCTCCCTTTCTCTTTTCCTTTTTGGAGAGGGTGATTTTGGGGAAGCAGTTGCCTGAGGACCCGCAGGCTGTGGGGCTGGGTGGGGGACACAGCTCTGTCTCCTGCTCCATTCCCCGTGGATCTGCTGACTGTGTCGTCTTGCACGGCTTTTTGTTTGTCTTACTCTTTCTCAATTCCGCCTTCTCTTTATCCATTGTTGTGCTCTTTTGTTGCTCTCACCGATGAAACAGCTGCTGTCGCTACAATGACCAAAAACCGGCTGCTCACCGATATTTATAGACTTCTACCCGCCCCGGTATTTATACCCACCCCGGTATTTATACCCGCCCGTCGCTATGGAGACGAATCATTGTGACGTCATCGCGTTCTACAGTTTAAAGGACCACTGCAGTTGTGCGTCGTTCCATATTCCTCCTCACGCCCATATGAGCAACACCGTGCCAAGCCCCACCTCTCCATGGCCAGAACGAAGAGGGCCTCCGAGAAGTGGACTCGGAGAAATCGCCTCCGTCGCACCGCGTGCCAAACAACAACGATGCGTTTTGTCCTGTGTACATTCTCTCCCCAATACCACTGGATCCTCTGAACCACAAGATCGTAAAGAGCTATAATACTAATATATGTGATGATTGGTCCACGCAAAATACCCATTTTAAAACTACGACGCTGCCTTTTCCGCAGCTTCTTGTTTGAATATTCCCGTTCCACCTTAAATGGTGCAGCAGCTGTGAGTAGCTATCACGAACGTTAGCAAGCAAGACAAAATACTGACCTGTTAGTTCGATGAAACAGCAAAAATGAGTTAGTTATTCAGCTGTTAAGCGTTACTAGTGAAGCCTCCCCATATCGTGACTTTCTACCCTCCGTGAAGCTGAAGTCAGCTTTTTTTTCACCGGCTGCTTGTTCGTATTTCCCGCTCCACTTCAAATGGCGCGGCAGTTCAGAACGCGACTGCTGCACTTAAGGTGGAGCTGGAAAAGTCGGAACAAAAAGCTGGCCATGTCCTCAGAAAATGTTACCAGCATTAAAATAATGCGGATATTCTGAGAGCCGAAATGAGCGGATCGGGGGGCGATAACCTGCTTAAGGGGGCTGCCAGTCTAATGACGTGACTTCGGTGCAGCAGCTTTAGCTCACATGAAACAGTATTCATCCTTCAACTCTTCAGCGACCTCGTAATTCAGAGCACCCAGTTTTATCCGGGAGAAAAAGTTTCACAGGACAAAACGCATCGGGTTCTGAACATTGTTATTCAGCTCAGGGTGCGACAGAGGCGACCTTTCCAAAACGCTCCTCACTCCGGCCGCAAAGAACCGAAGCTCAGACCCGGAGCTCCCAACATGGGCCTAAGAGCGTGGCGCCAAATACAAAATACAAAATAAGGATTTTTTTTACCCTTAATTTGTATAAGTTTTCTGTTTTAGGAAGAAATCAGAAAACATATTTAACACAAAGTTACACAAATGTCTCAACAACTAAATGAAATGTCAAAATGTCAGTGCGTCCAGGCTCTCTCGCTCTCTCTCTCCCTCTCGCTCTTTCTCTCACGCTCACCCTCGTTCTCTCTCGCTCTCTCTCTCTCTTTCTCTCACTGTCACCCTCGCTCTCTCTCTCGCTCTCTCTCTTTCTCTTTCTCTCACTGTCGCTCTCAAGCTCTCTTTCTCTCTTTCTCTGTGAGATGTAAACAGTGTGGAACTGCTCTCCTGACAGAAACACACTCTTTTGATTCGATTAAAATCCTGTCTGACGAAAAAAAACATGATGCAAGAGACTCTCTTTCCTTGCTTCTTTCACTATTTCTCTCTTATTCTTTCCTTCCCTTTCCTCCATTTTCTTTTATCCTTGTCGTTCTCTCCCTGTTGTACTCTTTCTCCCTCTTCCCCTTTCTTTTTTGCTTCTTTCCCTCTCTCTCATTCTGTCCTACTCCACCTTTCTCTCATTTTCTCCTCCTTTTCTATTTCTCACTTTGCCTCTAACCTTTTTTTAATCTTAATCTCGCTATCTCTTTTCCTCATTCTTTACTCTCTCTCTTTTTCTCCCTTTAACTCTCTCTCCCTTTCCATCTTTTTCCTTTATCTCTTTCACACTCAAGTTCAAGTTTTGTCAACTTTATTGACAAGACAAATTTACATTTGTACTGTCAAAGCACAGCAAAATGATTTATATATCAAAAGTTAATTAAAAAACAAACAAAATACAAACAATATTAATAACAAACAGACCATTATTAATATGATAATGCCACAATTAAGGAGAGAAAGTGTTAATTCTCAATAAATAAAATAAAAATATATGTAATAATAAATAAAAACCTATTGAATGTGTAGTTTATAACAGGGAAGAGGAGAAAGGTATATAGTAATATATTCTATATATAGAAATCTGAAAGTAGCAAATTCAAAACAGTGTAAACATTAAAAGATGGAAGAGTTTCTCTCTCTTTTTTTATTTATTTTATTTATTTTTAAATTGTGGAGATCCAATACTTTATTGTTTGCTGTTGTTCTTGTTCTTTCCACTGTTGTTCTGTCATCCTCATCGTCTTCGTCGCTCTTCTTTCTCCTATTTAGACAGGACCTAAAAGCCGCCATTCTTTTTGCTGGGAAAGCTGGTGCTAAAACTCTTCCTCAGAATGAGTTTCTCCAGAAACTGCACCCTATCCTCTCCCGTCTCACACTCCTCCAGACCTTTACGTAGCTGTGACAACCTGTCTCTCCTCTGGATGCAGTCCATCAGGCCAGCAGATATCCTGGACTCTGTGCCTCTTGATGTATCGTCCTGCATCACAGAGGGAATGATGTCCAATCGGGGCAGCGTGGAGGGGGTTATCACATTACTTTGCGCTTCATCAGGAGGGCAGCGGGGAAAGAGGGAATTCTCCACCAGATTCTCCATTGTTCTTCCTGCATGTATGATCTGGTGAGAGTATCCATAGCCCAAAGAGCCGTAGGTGAACGCCAGCTCTGCATCCAGCTTGCAAACTTTCTGATGTCCGAGCCGCAAGTCAAACTTGTGGTTGACTGAAGATTTCTTAAGGATTTCCTGCAGCTTGATGCTGTCTCTCCCTATGATTCTAGGGGCAGCTGTGTCAGGATCAGAAATAACCAGCTCCACCACCACTAAGCTTGACTGCTTGACCCCAAAAACCTCCTCCTGTATCTGTAGGGAAAAGTGCTTCCATTCGTTGAAGCACATGGGGTCGTTGTAGGGCTGCTGCACAGAGTACTTTACCATTCCCTCAATAGTGACCCGCACAGTAGCCCAAGTGCCTTTCTTCACAGGGGCATTTTTACCGAAGGCGCTGCAGGTCTTGAGGTGTACAGTCAGGACCCCTGTCGGCGCCCCGAGTGCAATCAATTTGCGTGGAGGAGAAACTTGCTCATCCTCCTCTTTTTTGTCCTCAGCTTGAACTTGCTGACCTGAGAAATGGACTCTCACATGCTGCACCAAGGACTGAACAGAGGACAGCACACGCTGCAGCATCTGGCTTCCAAATGACCTCCGTGCTGCAGGCTCCACCTGTTCAGTGTCCACCTCGATGCACACTGCTCCCCCACCGTCATGGCCACTCCACGCCGTTTTCTCCTCGGCTGTCTGTGCACTCACTGATCCGTCCGTCTGGATCCGAGTCAGAGTCTCTGAAGCCTGTACTTGTGCTTCTGACTCAGCGAAAGCCTGAGGCTGTGGTCCGGCTTCCTGAGGGACAGCACCGCTCTCATTCCTCACGCGGTCCTCTGCAGTGGGATGTGTGCTGCGGTTAGATGGGGAGGAAGTGGATGGTTTAGGCTTCCATAGCTCCTGGACAGCACTTTCCTGCTGGATTCCATCAATAACGGACTCTTCAGAACTCCAGCGCTGAGCTTCCTTTTCAGGCCTGGATGACTTCTGTCTGTGAGGGGACAGCTTCTTCATCCGCTTGGCCCTACGCAGCTCTTTTCTCTCTATGTGCTTCCGTCTTGCCATTTCTTCCTCTACACTTACAGTGATGGCTACTTCCATGCTGTTCTGGTTGGTAACCTTTTCTTCCTTTCTCTGTTTTTCTTTCTGCATCAGCCTCTCCTTCATGGCCTGCAGCTCTCTCGTCAGATTCTTGTCTCTCTTTTCAATTGCCAGAGTCTTCTGTTCTTTTCTGGCTATCTTCTCTTTGATCTTCTTCAGCTTTTCTCCTCTTGCATGGAAGCTCGCGATCACCATCTCATTATGTTTCACCTTTTCTTCCAAACATCTGATGATGTTCTCTCGGTGAAACTGCTCCGTTCCCATCTCACTCTTACAGATTTCCTCCCGTTTCCTCTGCTTCTCTCCCTTTCTCTTTTCCTTTTTGGAGAGGGTGGTTTTGGGGAAGCAGTTGCCTGAGGACCCGCAGGCTGTGGGGCTGGGTGGGGGACACAGCTCTGTCTCCTGCTCCATTCCCCGTGGATCTGCTGACTGTGTCGTCTTGCACGGCTTTTTGTTTGTCTTACTCTTTCTCAATTCCGCCTTCTCTTTATCCATTGTTGTGCTCTTTTGTTGCTCTCACCGATGAAACAGCTGCTGTCGCTACAATGACCAAAAACCGGCTGCTCACCGATATTTATAGACTTCTACCCGCCCCGGTATTTATACCCACCCCGGTATTTATACCCGCCCGTCGCTATGGAGACGAATCGTTGTGACGTCATCGCGTTCTACAGTTTAAAGGACCACTGCAGTTGTGCGTCGTTCCATATTCCTCCTCACGCCCATATGAGCAACACCGTGCCAAGCCCCACCTCTCCATGGCCAGAACGAAGAGGGCCTCCGAGAAGTGGACTCGGAGAAATCGCCTCCGTCGCACCGCGTGCCAAACAACAACGATGCGTTTTGTCCTGTGTACATTCTCTCCCCAATACCACTGGATCCTCTGAACCACAAGATCGTAAAGAGCTATAATACTAATATATGTGATGATTGGTCCACGCAAAATACCCATTTTAAAACTACGACGCTGCCTTTTCCGCAGCTTCTTGTTTGAATATTCCCGTTCCACCTTAAATGGTGCAGCAGCTGTGAGTAGCTATCACGAACGTTAGCAAGCAAGACAAAATACTGACCTGTTAGTTCGATGAAACAGCAAAAATGAGTTAGTTATTCAGCTGTTAAGCGTTACTAGTGAAGCCTCCCCATATCGTGACTTTCTACCCTCCGTGAAGCTGAAGTCAGCTTTTTTTTCACCGGCTGCTTGTTCGTATTTCCCGCTCCACTTCAAATGGCGCGGCAGTTCAGAACGCGACTGCTGCACTTAAGGTGGAGCTGGAAAAGTCGGAACAAAAAGCTGGCCATGTCCTCAGAAAATGTTACCAGCATTAAAATAATGCGGATATTCTGAGAGCCGAAATGAGCGGATCGGGGGGCGATAACCTGCTTAAGGGGGCTGCCAGTCTAATGACGTGACTTCGGTGCAGCAGCTTTAGCTCACATGAAACAGTATTCATCCTTCAACTCTTCAGCGACCTCGTAATTCAGAGCACCCAGTTTTATCCGGGAGAAAAAGTTTCACAGGACAAAACGCATCGGGTTCTGAACATTGTTATTCAGCTCAGGGTGCGACAGAGGCGACCTTTCCAAAACGCTCCTCACTCCGGCCGCAAAGAACCGAAGCTCAGACCCGGAGCTCCCAACATGGGCCTAAGAGCGTGGCGCCAAATACAAAATACAAAATAAGGATTTTTTTTACCCTTAATTTGTATAAGTTTTCTGTTTTAGGAAGAAATCAGAAAACATATTTAACACAAAGTTACACAAATGTCTCAACAACTAAATGAAATGTCAAAATGTCAGTGCGTCCAGGCTCTCTCGCTCTCTCTCTCCCTCTCGCTCTTTCTCTCACGCTCACCCTCGCTCTCTCTCTCGCTCTCTCTCTTTCTCTTTCTCTCACTGTCGCTCTCAAGCTCTCTTTCTCTCTTTCTCTGTGAGATGTAAACAGTGTGGAACTGCTCTCCTGACAGAAACACACTCTTTTGATTCGATTAAAATCCTGTCTGACGAAAAAAAACATGATGCAAGAGACTCTCTTTCCTTGCTTCTTTCACTATTTCTCTCTTATTCTTTCCTTCCCTGTCCTCCATTTTCTTTTATCCTTGTCGTTCTCTCCCTGTTGTACTCTTTCTCCCTCTTCCCCTTTCTTTTTTGCTTCTTTCCCTCTCTCTCATTCTGTCCTACTCCACCTTTCTCTCATTTTCTCCTCCTTTTCTATTTCTCACTTTGCCTCTAACCTTTTTTTAATCTTAATCTCGCTATCTCTTTTCCTCATTCTTTACTCTCTCTCTTTTTCTCCCTTTAACTCTCTCTCCCTTTCCATCTTTTTCCTTTATCTCTTTCACACTCAAGTTCAAGTTTTGTCAACTTTATTGACAACTTTATTGACAATTTACATTTGCACAGCAAAATGATTTATATATCAAAACAATATTACTAACAAACAGACCATTATTAATATGATAACGCATCAATTAAGGAGAGAAAGTGTTAATTAACAATAAATAATATAGAAATATATGTAATAATAAATAAAAACCTATTGAATGTGTAGTTTATAACAGGGAAGAGGAGAAAAAAGTTGGAAGTTAATTATCAAATATATTCCAAAGATTCCACCAGCCTTCTTGGGCAGCCTTGTTTATTTATTTATTTTAATATTCTTTACATTTCTATTGATCCGTTCTTCATGAAACGTTCACGCAGTGAAAAAGAACTTTTAAGCAGTAATTTACTTTTAGTAGAGTTTAACTGGGACTGGGTGGAACATTGAGTGTAAATAGGGATCTTCCTTCCACAAGGAACACACTGCACAGATGTATTCTGCTCTCTAACACACACACACGCACACACACTGTCTTCATGTGGAGACTTTATTAAGTGTATTAGCTTGTGCAGGAAAAATAACATGGGGGGGGGGGGGGTAAAGTATTGAGAGCTAAAGTTAGAAGGTGTGATCAAAAAGGCAGGAAAGACAAGAGCAACTGAGAGACTGGATATGTCCATGTACATCACAGATATGAGAGCGAGAGAGAGCGAGAGAGAGGGTGGGAGAGAGAGAGAGAAAGAGAGGGTGGGAGAGAGAGAGAGAGAGAGAGAGAGAGAGAGAGAGAGACTGTTTAAATCCCTAGATTTCAATCCTTGGAGTTGGAGCGAAGGAGAGAAAAAGAGAAAGAATGAAAGGAAAAGAGACAGAGAGAAAGGGAAAAAGAGAAAAAGAGAAATAGAGGGGTGGAGAGAAAGAAAAACAGATAAATAACTTCAGGACGTTGGGAGATGAAGATAAATCAGTAATTATATTAGGAGATGGTCCGTCAGCATCCACTGCAGCCAGATATGTGTATGAGTGCCACACACTCCGGGACAGTGAGTGACCACCACACCACAGCCTTTACTCACTGTACCTGTATACATACACCTGTAATACAGACATCCTTTTTTTCCTTCTCTTCTTTCCTTTCTTACTCACATAAATATATTTGATAATTAACTTCCAACTTTTTTCTCCTCTTCCCTGTTATAAACTACACATTCAATAGGTTTTTATTTATTATTACATATATTTTTATATTATTTATTGAGAATTAACACTTTCTCTGATTAATTGATGCATTATCATATTAATTATTAATATTGTTTTGATATATAAATCATTTTGCTGTGCTTTGACAGTACAAATGTAAATTTGTCTTTTCAATAAAGTTGACAAAACTTGAACTTGAGTGTGAAAGAGATAAAGGAAAAAGATGGAAAGGGAGAGAGAGTTAAAGGGAGAAAAAGAGAGAGAGTAAAGAATGAGGAAAAGAGATAGCGAGATTAAGATTGAAAAAAGGTTAGAGGCAAAGTGAGAAATAGAAAAGGAGGAGAAAATGAGAGAAAGGTGGAGTAGGACAGAATGAGAGAGAGGGAAAGAAGCAAAAAAGAAAGGGGAAGAGGGAGAAAGAGTACAACAGGGAGAGAACGACAAGGATAAAAGAAAATGGAGGAAAGGGAAGGAAAGAATAAGAGAGAAATAGTGAAAGAAGCAAGGAAAGAGAGTCTCTTGCATCATGTTTTTTTTTCGTCAGACAGGATTTTAATCGAATCAAAAGAGTGTGTTTCTGTCAGGAGAGCAGTTCCACACTGTTTACATCTCACAGAGAAAGAGAGAAAGAGAGCGCGACAGCGAGATAGAGCGCGAGGGTGACAGTGAGAGAAAGAGAAAGAGAGAGCGAGGGTGAGAGTGAGAGAAAGAGCGAGAGAGAGCGAGGGTGAGAGTGAGAGAAAGAGAAAGAGAGAGAGAGCGAGAGAGAGAATGAGGGTGAGCGTGAGAGAAAGCGAGAGAGAGCGAGAGAAAGAGAGAGAGCAAGAGAGAGAGAGAGGACAGAGAGAGAGAGAGGGAGAGAGAGGGAGAGAGAGCCTGGAGGCACTGACATTTTGACATTTCATTTAGTTGTTCAGACATTTGTGTAACTTTCTGTTAAATATGTTTTCTGATTTCTTCCTAAAACAGAAAACCTATATAAATTAAGGGTAAAAAAAAAAATCATCAATCTTCATCTTCATCATCACCTTCATCATCTTCTGCATCATGAACATCACCGTCATCTTCATGATCAACATCATCATGATACTCTATCATCATCACCTTCATTATCATCTTCATCATCAACATCACCATTATCATCTTCTTCTTCTTCATCTTCATCATCATCATTGTGTACTGAAATAAATAAATAAATATTTACTAACAAAATTGTCCCAAATCTAACACTGACCCAAGACCAGCTTTCTACTGCCCTTTCTGATGGCAGCACCACTGTAGTCGTGTCGTCATTTTGTATTTGGCGCCACGCTCTTAGGCCCATGTTGGGAGCTCCAGGTCTGAGCTTCGGTTCTCTGCGGCTGGAGTGAGGAGGGTTTTGGAAAGGTCGCCTCTGTCGCACCCTGAGCTGAATAACAATGTTCAGAATCCGATGCGTTTTGTCCTGTGAAACCAGCTAAAGCTGCTGCACCGAATTCACGTCATTAGACTGGCAGCCCCCTTAAGCAGGTTATCACCCCCCGATCCGCATTATTTTAATGCTGGTAACATTTTCTGAGGACATGGCCACTTTTTGTTCCGACTTTTCCAGCTCCACCTTAAGTGCAGCAGTCGCGTTCTGAACTGCTGCGCCATTTGAAGTGGAGCGGGAAATACGAAGAAGCAGCCGGTGAAAAACAAGCTGACTTCAGCTTCACGGAGGGTAGAAAGTCACGATATGGGGAGGCTTCACTAGAAACGCTTAACAGCTGAATAACTAACTCATTTTTGCCGTTTCATCGATCTAACAGGTCAGTATTTTGTCTTGCTTGCTAACGTTCGTGATAGCTACTCACAGCTGCTGCACCATTTAAGGTGGAACGGGAATATTCAAACAAGAAGCTGCGGAAAAGGCAGCGTCGTAGTTTTAAAATGGGTATTTTGCGTGGACCAATCATCACATATATTAGCATTATAGCTGTTTACGATCTTGTGGTTCAGAGGATCCAGTGGTATTGGGGAGAGAATGTACACAGGACAAAACGCATCATTGTTGTTTGGCACGCGGTGCGACGGAGGCGATTTCTCCGAGTCCACTTCTCTGAGGACCTCTTCGTTCTGGCCATGGAGAGGTGGGGCTTGGCACGGTGTTGCTCATATGGGCGTGAGGAGGAATATGGAACGAGGCACAACTGCAGTGGTCCTTTAAACTGTAGAACGCGATGACGTCACAATGATTCGTCTCCATAGCGACGGGCGGGTATAAATACCGGGGCGAGTGGTCCTTTAATCTGTAGAACGCGATGACGTCACAATGATTCGTCTCCATAGCGTCGGGCGGGTATAAATACCGGGGCAGTGGTCCTTTAAACTGTAGAACGCGATGACGTCACAATGATTCGTCTCCATAGCGTCGGGTGGGTATAAATACCGGGGCGAGTGGTCCTTTAAACTGTAGAACGCGATGACGTCACAATGATTCGTCTCCATAGCGACGGGCGGGTATAAATACCGGGGCGAGTATAAATACTGGGGTGGGTATAAATACCGGGGCGGGTATAAATACCGGGGCGGGTAGAAGTCTATAAATATTGGTGAGCAGCCGGTTTTTGGTCATTGAAGCGACAGCAGCTGTTGCATCGGTGACAGCAACAAAAGAACACAACAATGGATAAAGAGAAGGCGGAATTGAGAAAGAGTAAGACAAACAAAAAGCCGTGCAAGACGACACAGTCAGCAGATCCACGGGGAATGGAGCAGGAGACAGAGCTGTGTCCCCCACCCAGCCCCACAGCCTGCGGGTCCTCAGGCAACTGCTTCCCCAAAACCACCCTCTCCAAAAAGGAAAAGAGAAAGGGAGAGAAGCAGAGGAAACGGGAGGAAATCTGTAAGAGTGAGATGGGAACGGAGCAGTTTCACCGAGAGAACATCATCAGATGTTTGGAAGAAAAGGTGAAACATAATGAGATGGTGATCGCGAGCTTCCATGCAAGAGGAGAAAAGCTGAAGAAGATCAAAGAGAAGATAGCCAGAAAAGAGCAGAAGACTCTGGCAATTGAAAAGAGAGACAAGAATCTGACGAGAGAGCTGCAGGCCATGAAGGAGAGGCTGATGCAGAAAGAAAAACAGAGAAAGGAAGAAATGGTTACCAACCAGAACAGCATGGAAGTAGCCATCACTGTAAGTGTAGAGGAAGAAATGGCAAGACGGAAGCACATAGAGAGAAAAGAGCTGCGTAGGGCCAAGCGGATGAAGAAGCTGTCCCCTCACAGACAGAAGTCATCCAGGCCTGAAAAGGACGCTCAGCGCTGGAGTTCTGAAGAGTCCGTTATTGATGGAATCCAGCAGGAAAGTGCTGTCCAGGAGCTATGGAAGCCTAAACCATCCACTTCCTCCCCATCTGACCGCAGCACACATCCCACTGCAGAGGACCGCGTGAGGAATGAGAGCGGTGCTGTCCCTCAGGAAGCCGGACCACAGCCTCAGGCTTTTGCTGAGTCAGAAGCACAAGTACAGGCTTCAGAGACTCTGACTCGGATCCAGACGGACGGATCAGTGAGTGCACAAACAGCCGAGGAGAAAACGGCGGGGAGTGGCCATGACGGTGGGGGAGTAGTGTGCATCGAGGTGGACACTGAACAGGTGGAGCCTGCAGCACGGAGGTCATTTGGAAGCCAGATGCTGCAGCGTTTGCTGTCCTCTGTTCAGTCCTTGGTGCAGCATGTGAGAGTCCATTTCTCAGGTCAGCAAGTTCAAGCTGAGGACAAAAAAGAGGAGGATGAGCAAGTTTCTCCTCCACGCAAATTGATTGCACTCGGGGCGCCGACAGGGGTCCTTACTGTACACCTCAAGACCTGCAGCGCCTTCGGTAAAAAAGCCCCTGTGAAGAAAGGCACTTGGGCTACTGTGCGGGTCAGTATTGAGGGAATGGTAAAGTACTCTGTGCAGCAGCCCTACAACGACCCCATGTGCTTCAACGAATGGAAGCACTTTTCCCTACAGATACAGGAGGAGGTTTTTGGGGTCAAGCAGTCAAGCTTAGTGGTGGTGGAGCTGGTTATTTCTGATCCTGACACAGCTGCCCCTAGAATCATAGGGAGAGACAGCATCAAGCTGCAGGAAATTCTTAAGAAATCTTCAGTCAACCACAAGTTTGACTTGCGGCTCGGACATCAGAAAGTTTGCAAGCTGGATGCAGAGCTGGCGTTCACCTACGGCTCTTTGGGCTATGGATACTCTCACCACATCATACATGCAGGAAGAACAATGGAGAATCTGGTGGAGAATTCCCTCTTTCCCCGCTGCCCTCCTGATGAAGCGCAAAGACATCCATACAGTAATGTGATAACCCCCTCCACGCTGCCCCGATTGGACATCATTCCCTCTGTGATGCAGGAAGGTACATCAAGAGGCACAGAGTCCAGGATATCTGCTGGCCTGATGGACTGCATCCAGAGGAGAGGCAGGTTGTCGCAGTTACGTAAAGGTCTGGAGGAGTGTGAGACGGGAGAGGATAGGGTGCAGTTTCTGGAGAAACTCATTCTGAGGAAGAGTTTTAGCACCAGCTTTCCCAGCAAAAAGAATGCCGGCTTTTAGGTCCTGTCTAAATAGGAGAAAGAGAAGAGCGACGAGGACGATGAGGACGACAGAACAACAGTGGAAAGAAGAAGAACAACAGCAAACAATAAAGTATTGGATCTCCACAAATAAAAAATAAATAAAATAAATAAATAAAAAAAGAGAGAGAAGCTCTTCCATCTTTTAATGTTTACACTGTATTGAATTTGCTACTTTCAGATTTCTATATATAGAATATATTACTATATACCTTACAAAATATGTGATATAATATGTGAATATCAAGATAGCATATGACATCTGCTATGACATGTTTATGGCATGTTTATGTCAATACTAAGTAGCAGAATTCAAGTAAAGTGCAACTCAATTTTCTTTAATACGCACAATGACTACATTTTACATGCTGCTAGTTTAATTATGTCACACAACCATTATAACTACAGTTGAAAAACTACCATTCCAGATATTACAAGCCCATGTCAGGTTGTTTTCATATACAACTTTAGTTCCTAAATATTTGGACATCAATTAATAATACAATATTAGCCGTCTACCACAGTATACTAGAGCAGAAATTAAATAATGAATTTAATCCAAATAAGGTGAAAGATGCAGACTTTGTCTCTCAAAAAAATCACTGGACAATGAGCTGCACAGCTGTTCCATGGCCAGATGTGTGTAATGCTCTCAATATTTCACTTACAAGTAAGCAGATAAAAGGTCTTGAGTTGATTTCAAGCATGATATTTGCACTTGGAATCTAGCTCTCAATATATAGTTCAAAGAGTTGTCACTGCCAGTGAAGCAAGCCATCCTTAATCTGAAATATGATGGAAAAGTATGGGAAAAGTATGCACTGTAAAAAAAAATCTAACTTAAGAAATAGTTGTTTATACTTGGAATCGTAAGTTGGGGACTTAATTCAAGGAGGTGAACGTTCATCTAACTCAAAATATATAGTTTTGCTCAACTTTTGTGACAAAATAAGCAAAACTTAAAAAAAATCGAGTTCAGACAAATTAATTCAGTGAGTTTGTTTCTGAAGATTCAACTGCTCACGCTCTGTGTCTGCACTGCGAGTGCTCTGCAAGAGGTTCGGCCAAGAAGGACGGAGGTGGTTTCTTTGCCCAGTTTGAATTTTGGTCTCAGCTCAAGACTCAAGTAAGTAGCTAACTGGTTCATACATGTTTGATGAATAAGTGAGAGGGAAAATGCCATTAACTTCATGGAGCTAAGTTAATGGTTCTGTCAAGGCTTAGTTTAGCTATCCTAGCTAGCAAGCTACGTTACGCTAGCTAGTTTGGCTAACTTTGCTTTTCACTGTTTGTTGTGGCTTATGATTTAAGTTAGTGCTGTTCCCACCGATTATCTGCTCTACCCGTTTTAGAGGTTTGTCAGTACCGAATAAGACACCGTTAGCTTGCTTCAGTGACAAACGGTTTCTGTAGTCAGCTAAGTTAGCTAACTAGCTAGACAGGTTAGATAGCTAACCACTAACCGTTAGGTAGCTAGCTAGCTCGCGTTAGCTTGCGCTCAAAGTTAAATTTCCCGCCGAAATTTAACTCATTTTTATTTTTAACTGTAATTTAAAAATGTCTTGGGGTTAAACAAACGGTTTCTTCAGTCAGGTAAGTTAGCTAACTAACTAGATAGGTTAGATAGCTAACCACTAACCATTAGGTAGCTAGCTAGCTCGCGTTAGCTTGCGCTCAAAGTTAAATTTCCCGCCGAGTTCGTTCCCTCAGCGCTTGGGTGAACGTGGCTGTATTTTCTACATATAAAACTTTTTTCACCGCAAAGACAAACACTGAACGTGACGTGAGAAACAGCATAAAATGCGAAGTAGTCTGATGAGACGCGATTCTTTCCAATATTTCGAATCTCGCCGTTTCGCACAGAATATCTGCGAAATGGTGTTTAGGTTACCTGTCACGAAAAGTACAAACTGTGACACTGCAGGATGCTTTCTACTTTGGAAAAGTTGAGTGAGAACGGAATTTCTCAACCCCGTTCAGGAGCTGAAACTTTTCATTAACTTGCATCTCCCTAATTCGGTTTTTGAATGCATCTAAGATTTAATTTGCTCTTAATAGCTAAATCCGGCAAATGTTGACCGATTAGAGAATTTTTAGAGAACTGCCACTCAGTGGGCTGTGTTTACGTACGATGTATATGATATGCAAATAAATGTCATAAAATCATATTTACCTGCTTTAAATCACTTTAATTTTATTCAGCTTCAAAATCGGTCAATTAAAATAATCTTTGTGGGCTTTTTTTCCCCACAGAAAATGCAGTTAAAGGTGCCAGTCGCATTGATTGTGCTAGAGGGATGTGTAAAAAGCTGGTTGGACGTTTCTCACACAGTTGGAAAAAGAAGGAAGCACTGAAGAAAGCTCAGAGGGAGTTGAACCTGCCAGAACATTCTCTAATTACAGAATGCCCAACAAGATGGGGCACAAGGCAGCGGATGATGGAAAGAATACTGGAGCAGCAGCGGGCCCTGTCACAGGTTCTCTCAGAGAACAGAAATACACGACATCTGGTTCCTTCATGGCAGGACATAGAGGTCCTTGAATCAGTAAACAGGGCACTGAAGCCACTCCAGGAGTTTACCGACGCCCTGTCTGGAGAAGATTATGTGAGCATATCTTATTGACAGTGAGGGAGATCCTTTGGCCCGATGGAGGAAGCACCAACTCAACTTTCCTCATTTAAGTGTGCTTGCCAGGAAGTATCTTTGTGTGCCTGCCACTAGTGCACCCTCTGAAAGACTTTTCAGTGCCTCAGGAAATGTAGTGACCTGTCAGCGTTCATGCTTAAAACCAAGCAAAGTAAATATGCTGGTTTTCTTGGCCAAAAATCTTTAAGAAGATTTCAAATTTATATGACATTGTCCAATGCGTGACTAAATGTAAAATAAAAAGACTAGGTAGAAGTCTGGAGAATTAATAGAAAAAATGAAAATGGATCGCTGAGCTTATTTGCAGTCTGTTGGCATGTTTTTGGCTTTAATTGTTAAATATTTTCTGACTGTAGAGTTCTACACTGTAAACAATGGTTTGTCCGTTCAACCTAAAAAATTACTTAATGTGGTAACAAGATTGAACTGTGTTTAATCAACTTTAAATAAATACTTTTAATGTCTTTTTTTTAGGTTGTATGGACAAACAGCATTTTACACAGTATACCTAACTTTTAGAAAAAACTGCAAGTTTTTGTGCTTTTATGTTGGCTATGTTGCTTCTGTGATGCTGAGCTCTAGCTATAATAAGTTTGTGCTATTACCAGAAAAGTGAGCTTTTTTTTGTATTTTATTGCATTTATTTTTTAACCTTATTTTTCTATTATTTACTTATGTATTTATTCATTTGTTTTATTATTATTTATTATTACTAAATGTTGAGAGAACACAGCCTTGCACCGCACAAAATGTTTGCACTATTATTACTTGTACACGTGTTATCTAATTTTAGATTTCATCTATTGTTGAATAAACCTGCAAAATATTTGGAATTATTCTGGATTCATTACACAGTAAAAAAAAAAACAAATTCATGTGCTGCTGTTCAGAGAGACACTACAGTTCTGTATTTTAATCTTAATTTATCGTGTTTCACGTCGATATCGGGATATCCAACAATGTTATCGCACATCTGCTAATCTGCTAATTCCAAGCTATGTTTATTACTTGTTTCTTGTTCAAACCACTGATTATATACTGATGCAGTTCTTTTACTTATACGGTGTTGATTAAGTTTCCTTTTGTTGAAGGTGCTACCAATACCGTGTGGATGCAACATTACTTATATCGAACTGATCTGTTGCTGCTAGTGTGGTTTCAGCATTACTTTTATTGCACTTTTATTGTTGCTACCTATTTGGACGCAGTGTTAGTTATGGCACGGTTTGATTCTTTTGTGAATGCAGTCTTACTCTTATCACACTGCTTGTTGCAAACTGTGTGAATGCAGTGCTGCTTTTATTGCGCTAATTGATTGCTGTGTAGTGTTACTTTTAGTGCAATGCTTGGTGCTACCTGTGTGGGTGAAGCTTTGTTTTACCTCAATGTTTATTTGAACTGGTGCAGGTAGTCGTGCCTGCATGCTCTAAATAAAAAAAAAATGATAATTAGCATCATGTTAGTCTTCCTTATTCAGAATTTTGGCTTAATGATGTACATTTTGCTTTTTGTAAAATGTCATACCACTTAAATACTTTGGCTTTGTCTAACAATCTTCAGTAGCACAAAATCTAAATTACTGTTGTAGTTATGTGCCTTTTTGTAATATGTATATTAAAATGTCAGCAATTTTAAATGCTGTAGTCTCAAAAGAAACATGGTTTTCTTCAACACAGTTAAATAAGTTTGGTGCAGTTGAGTTCATACGACTTGGAACAAGAAGTCATGGCATCGTAAATTTCCAAGTACTGAGGATTCTAAATGTTGTTTACTAAGACGCGAATAAATAAGTTTGGTGCACTTGATTTTCTAAATTTGTTTGAATTTATACAACTTGCAACAGGGAGTCATATCAACATAAATTACCAAGTACTGAGGATTCTAAATATTATTTGATGAAACACATTTAAATGAGTTTGGTGCACTTGAGTTTAAACTTGCTTTTTTGAGTTTATTTAACTTTGTGCAACAAAGTTCTGCTTACTAGAAAAACTGATTGCAGAATGTTGACTTATTTTTTTTTTGTTGATGTTACCTCAGATTTTTTACAGTGTGGAATGATTACCACCTCATCTGTGAAGCATGGTGGAGGTATTGTCAGCGTGTGGGCATGTATGCTTATAAGTGGAAGTGGTTCTCTTGTATTTATTGACTATGTGACTTGATAAAAGCAGCTGGTTGAATTCTAAAGTGTATAAGACTTTATTATCTGTTCAAATTCAGCCAAAAACTTCAAAACATTGGATGGTGCTTCACAGTGCAGATGGATGGGGCCCTGAAGCATACTACGAATGCAACACGACTTTTTTTTTTTTAAAGCAAAGAAGAGCAATGGTTAGCAATGGCCAAGCCAATCATCTAATTGTGATCCACTCAGACATAAAGGCCTGGTAGAGCATCACCAAAGAAGAAACCCAGCATCTGGTGAAGTCTATGGGTTCCATATTTCAGACAGTTACTGACCTCAAACGATTTACAACCAAGTATTAAAAATTAAATTTTTGTCACACCAATTGTAAACACTGACTAACACTGACCCAAGACCAGCTTTCTACTGCCCTTTCTGATGGCAGCACCACTGTAGTCGTGTCGTCATTTTGTATTTGGCGCCACGCTCTTAGACCCATGTTGGGAGCTCCGGTTCTCTGCGGCTGGAGTGAGGAGGGTTTTGGAAAGGTCGCCTCTGTCGCACCCTGAGCTGAATAACAATGTTCAGAACCCGATGCGTTTTGTCCTGTGAAACCAGCTAAAGCTGCTGCACCGAATTCACGTCATTAGACTGGCAGCCCCCTTAAGCAGGTTATCGCCCCCCGATCCGCTCATTTCGGCTCTCAGAATATCCGCATTATTTTAATGCTGGTAACATTTTCTGAGGACATGGCCAGCTTTTTGTTCCGACTTTTCCAGCTCCACCTTAAGTGCAGCAGTCGCGTTCTGAACTGCCGCGCCATTTGAAGTGGAGTGGGAAATACGAACAAGCAGCCGGTGAAAAAAAAGCTGACTTCAGCTTCACGGAGGGTAGAAAGTCACGATATGGGGAGGCTTCACTAGAAACGCTTAACAGCTGAATAACTAACTCATTTTTGCTGTTTCATCGAACTAACAGGTCAGTATTTTGTCTTGCTTGCTAACGTTCGTGATAGGTACTCACAGCTGCTGCACCATTTAAGGTGGAACGGGAATATTCAAACAAGAAGCTGCGGAAAAGGCAGCGTCGTAGTTTTAAAATGGGTATTTTGCGTGGACCAATCATCACATATATTAGTATTATAGCTCTTTACGATCTTGTGGTTCAGAGGATCCAGTGGTATTGGGGAGAGAATGTACACAGGACAAAACGCATCATTGTTGTTTGGCACGCGGTGCGACGGAGGCGATTTCTCCGAGTCCACTTCTCGGAGGACCTCTTCGTTCTGGCCATGGAGAGGTGGGGCTTGGCACGGTGTTGCTCATATGGGCGTGAGGAGGAATATGGAACGACGCACAACTGCAGTGGTCCTTTAAACTGTAGAACGCGATGACGTCACAATGATTCGTCTCCATAGCGACGGGCGGGTATAAATACCGGGGCGAGTGGTCCTTTAATCTGTAGAACGCGATGACGTCACAATGATTCGTCTCCATAGCGTCGGGTGGGTATAAATACCGGGGCGAGTGGTCCTTTAAACTGTAGAACGCGATGACGTCACAATGATTCGTCTCCATAGCGACGGGCGGGTATAAATACCGGGGCGAGTATAAATACTGGGGTGGGTATAAATACCGGGGCGGGTAGAAGTCTATAAATATCGGTGAGCAGCCGGTTTTTGGTCATTGAAGCGACAGCAGCTGTTGCATCGGTGACAGCAACAAAAGAACACAACAATGGATAAAGAGAAGGCGGAATTGAGAAAGAGTAAGACAAACAAAAAGCCGTGCAAGACGACACAGTCAGCAGATCCACGGGGAATGGAGCAGGAGACAGAGCTGTGTCCCCCACCCAGCCCCACATCCTGCGGGTCCTCAGGCAACTGCTTCCCCAAAACCACCCTCTCCAAAAAGGAAAAGAGAAAGGGAGAGAAGCAGAGGAAACGGGAGGAAATCTGTAAGAGTGAGATGGGAACGGAGCAGTTTCACCGAGAGAACATCATCAGATGTTTGGAAGAAAAGGTGAAACATAATGAGATGGTGATCGCGAGCTTCCATGCAAGAGGAGAAAAGCTGAAGAAGATCAAAGAGAAGATAGCCAGAAAAGAGCAGAAGACTCTGGCAATTGAAAAGAGAGACAAGAATCTGACTGAGAGAGCTGCAGGCCATGAAGGAGAGGCTGATGCAGAAAGAAAAACAGAGAAAGGAAGAAATGGTTACCAACCAGAACAGCATGGAAGTAGCCATCACTGTAAGTGTAGAGGAAGAAATGGCAAGACGGAAGCACATAGAGAGAAAAGAGCGGCGTAGGGCCAAGCGGATGAAGAAGCTGTCCCCTCACAGACAGAAGTCATCCAGGCCTGAAAAGGACGCTCAGCGCTGGAGTTCTGAAGAGTCCGTTATTGATGGAATCCAGCAGGAAAGTGCTGTCCAGGAGCTATGGAAGCCTAAACCATCCACTTCCTCCCCATCTGACCGTAGCACACATCCCACTGCAGAGGACCGCGTGAGGAATGAGAGCGGTGCTATCCCTCAGGAAGCCGGACCACAGCCTCAGGCTTTCGGTGACTCAGAAGCACAAGTACAGGCTTCAGAGACTCTGACTCGGATCCAGACGGACGGATCAGTGAGTGCACAGACAGCCGAGGAGAAAACGGCGTGGAGCGGCCATGACAGTGGGGGAGCAGTGTGCATCGAGGTGGACACTGAACAGGTGGAGCCTGCAGCACGGAGGTCATTTGGAAGCCAGATGCTGCAGCGTGTGCTGTCCTCTGTTCAGTCCTTGGTGCAGCATGTGAGAGTCCATTTCTCAGGTCAGCAAGTTCAAGCTCAAGCTAAGGACAAAAAAGAGGAGGATGAGCAAGTTTCTCCTCCACGCAAATTGATTGCACTCGGGGCGCCGACAGGGGTCCTTACTGTACACCTCAAGACCTGCAGCGCCTTCGGTAAAAATGCCCCTGTGAAGAAAGGCACTTGGGCTACTGTGCGGGTCAGTATTGAGGGAATGGTAAAGTACTCTGTGCAGCAGCCCTACAACGACCCCATGTGCTTCAACGAATGGAAGCACTTTTCCCTACAGATACAGGAGGAGGTTTTCGGGGTCAAGCAGTCAAGCTTAGTGGTGGTGGAGCTGGTTATTTCTGATCCTGACACAGCTGCCCCTAGAATCATAGGGAGAGACAGCATCAAGCTGCAGGAAATTCTTAAGAAATCTTCAGTCAACCACAAGTTTGACTTGCGGCTCGGACATCAGAAAGTTTGCAAGCTGGATGCAGAGCTGGCGTTCACCTACGGCTCTTTGGGCTATGGATACTCTCACCAGATCATACATGCAGGAAGAACAATGGAGAATCTGGTGGAGAATTCCCTCTTTCCCCGCTGCCCTCCTGATGAAGCGCAAAGACATCCATACAGTAATGTGATAACCCCCTCCACGCTGCCCCGATTGGACATCATTCCCTCTGTGATGCAGGAAGGTACATCAAGAGGCACAGAGTCCAGGATATCTGCTGGCCTGATGGACTGCATCCAGAGGAGAGGCAGGTTGTCGCAGTTACGTAAAGGTCTGGAGGAGTGTGAGACGGGAGAGGATAGGGTGCAGTTTCTGGAGAAACTCATTCTGAGGAAGAGTTTTAGCACCAGCTTTCCCAGCAAAAAGAATGCCGGCTTTTAGGTCCTGTCTAAATAGGAGAAAGAGAAGAGCGACGAGGACGATGAGGACGACAGAACAACAGTGGAAAGAAGAAGAACAACAGCAAACAATAAAGTATTGGATCTCCACAAATAAAAAATAAATAAAATAAATAAATAAAAAAAGAGAGAGAAGCTATTCCATCTTTTAATGTTTACACTGTTTTGAATTTGCTACTTTCAGATTTCTATATATAGAATATATTACTATATACCTTACAAAATATGTGATATAATATGTGAATATCAAGATAGCATATGACATCTGCTATGACATGTTTATGGCATGTTTATGTCAATACTAAGTAGCAGAATTCAAGTAAAGTGCAGCTCAATTTTCTTTAATACGCACAATGACTACATTTTACATGCTGCTAGTTTAATTATGTCACACAACCATTATAACTACAGTTGAAAAACTACCATTCCAGATATTACAAGCCCATGTCAGGTTGTTTTCATATACAACTTTAGTTCCTAAATATTTGGACATCAATTAATAATACAATATTAGCCGTCTACCACAGTATAGCTAGAGCAGAAATTAAATAATGAATTTAATCCAAATAAGGTGAAAGATGCAGACTTTGTCTCTCCAAAATCACTGGACAATGAGCTGCACAGCTGTTCCATGGCCAGATGTGTGTAATGCTCTCAATATTTCACTTACAAGTAAGCAGATAAAAGGTCTTGAGTTGATTTCAAGCATGATATTTGCACTTGGAATCTAGCTCTCAATATATAGTTCAAAGAGTTGTCACTGCCAGTGAAGCAAGCCATCCTTAATCTGAAATATGATGGAAAAGTATGGGAAAAGTATGCACTGTAAAAAAAATCTAACTTAAGAAATAGTTGTTTATACTTGGAATCGTAAGTTGGGGACTTAATTCAAGGAGGTGAACGTTCATCTAACTCAAAATATATAGTTTTGCTCAACTTTTGTGACAAAATAAGCAAAACTTAAAAAAATCGAGTTCAGACAAATTAATTCAGTGAGTTTGTTTCTGAAGATTCAACTGCTCACGCTCTGTGTCTGCACTGCGAGTGCTCTGCAAGAGGTTTGGCCAAGAAGGACGGAGGTGGTTTCTTTGCCCAGTTTGAATTTTGGTCTCAGCTCAAGACTCAAGTAAGTAGCTAACTGGTTCATACATGTTTGATGAATAAGTGAGAGGGAAAATGCCATTAACTTCATGGAGCTAAGTTAATGGTTCTGTCAAGGCTTAGTTTAGCTATCCTAGCTAGCAAGCTACGTTACGCTAGCTAGTTTGGCTAACTTTGCTTTTCACTGTTTGTTGTGGCTTATGATTTAAGTTAGTGCTGTTCCCACCGATTATCTGTTCTACCCGTTTTAGAGGTTTGTCAGTACCGAATAAGACACCGTTAGCTTGCTTCAGTGAAAAACGGTTTCTGCAGTCAGCTAAGTTAGCTAACTAGCTAGATAGGTTAGATAGCTAACCACTAACCGTTAGGTAGCTAGCTAGCTCGCGTTAGCTTGCGCTCAAAGTTAAATTTCCCGCCGAAATTTAACTCATTTTTTATTTTTAACTGTAATTTAAAAATGTCTTGGGGTTAAACAAACGGTTTCTTCAGTCAGGTAAGTTAGCTAACTAGCTAGATAGGTTAGATAGCTAACCACTAACCATTAGGTAGCTAGCTCGCGTTAGCTTGCGCTCATAGTTAAATTTCCCGCCGAGTTTGTTCCCTCAGCGCTTGGGTGAACGTGGCTGTATTTTCTACATATAAAACTTTTTTCACCGCAAAGACAAACACTGAACGTGACGTGAGAAACAGCATAAAATGCGAAGTAGTCTGATGAGATGCGATTCTTTCCAATATTTCGAATCTCGCCGTTTCGCACAGAATATCTGCGAAATGGTGTTTAGGTTACCTGTCACGAAAAGTACAAACTGTGACACTGCAGGATGCTTTCTACTTTGGAAAAGTTGAGTGAGAACGGAATTTCTCAACCCCGTTCAGGAGCTGAAACTTTTCATTAACTTGCATCTCCCTAATTCGGTTTTTGAATGCATCTAAGATTTAATTTGCTCTTAATAGCTAAATCCGGCAAATGGTGACTGATTAGAGAATTTTTAGAGAACTGCCACTCAGTGGGCTGTGTTTACGTACGATGTATATGATATGCAAATAAATGTCATAAAATCATATTTACCTGCTTTAAATCACTTTAATTTTATTCAGCTTCAAAATCGGTCAATTAAAATAATCTTTGTGGGCTTTTTTTCCCCACAGAAAATGCAGTTAAAGGTGCCAGTCGCATTGATTGTGCTAGAGGGATGTGTAAAAAGCTGGTTGGACGTTTCTCACACAGTTGGAAAAAGAAGGAAGCACTGAAGAAAGCTCAGAGGGAGTTGAACCTGCCAGAACATTCTCTAATTACAGAATGCCCAACAAGATGGGGCACAAGGCAGCGGATGATGGAAAGAATACTGGAGCAGCAGCGGGCCCTGTCACAGGTTCTCTCAGAGAACAGAAATACACGACATCTGGTTCCTTCATGGCAGGACATAGAGGTCCTTGAATCAGTAAACAGGGCACTGAAGCCACTCCAGGAGTTTACCGACGCCCTGTCTGGAGAAGATTATGTGAGCATATCTTATTGACAGTGAGGGAGATCCTTTGGCCCGATGGAGGAAGCACCACCTCAACTTTCCTCATTTAAGTGTGCTTGCCAGGAAGTATCTTTGTGTGCCTGCCACTAGTGCACCCTCTGAAAGACTTTTCAGTGCCTCAGGAAATGTAGTGACCTGTCAGCGTTCATGCTTAAAACCAAGCAAAGTAAATATGCTGGTTTTCTTGGCCAAAAATCTTTAAGAAGATTTCAAGTTGATATGACATTGTCCAATGCGTGACTAAATGTAAAATAAAAAGGCTAGGTAGAATTCAGGAGAATTAATAGAAAAAATGAAAATGGATCGCTGAGCTTATTTGCAGTCTGTTGGCATGTTTTTGGCTTTAAATGTTAAATATTTTCTGACTGTAGAGTTCTACACTGTAAACAATGGTTTGTCCGTTCAACCTAAAAAATTACTTAATGTGGTAACAAGATTGAACTGTGTTTAATCAACTTTAAATAAATACTTTTAATGTCTTTTTTTTAGGTTGTATGGACAAACAGCATTTTACACAGTATACCTAACTTTTAGAAAAAACTGCAAGTTTTTGTGCTTTTATGTTGGCTATGTTGCTTCTGTGATGCTGAGCTCTAGCTATAATAAGTTTGTGCTATTACCAGAAAAGTGAGCTTTTGTTTGTATTTTATTTCATTTATTTTTTAACCTTATTTTTCTATTATTTACTTATGTATTTATTCATTTGTTTTATTATTATGTATTATTACTAAATGTTGAGAGAACACAGCCTTGCACCGCACAAAATGTTTGCACTATTATTACTTGTACACGTGTTCTCTAATTTTAGATTTCATCTATTGTTGAATAAACCTGCAAAATATTTGGAATTATTCTGGATTCATTACACAGTAAAAAAAAAAACAAATTCATGTGCTGCTGTTCAGAGAGACACTACAGTTCTGTATTTTAATCTTAATTTATCGTGTTTCACGTCGATATCGGGATATCCAACAATGTTATCGCACATCTGCTAATCTGCTAATTCCAAGCTATGTTTATTACTTGTTTCTTGTTCAAACCACTGATTATATACTGATGCAGTTCTTTTACTTATACAGTGTTGATTAAGTTTCCTTTTGTTGAAGGTGCTACCAATACCGTGTGGATGCAACATTACTTATATCGAACTGATCTGTTGCTGCTAGTGTGGTTTCAGCATTACTTTTATTGCACTTTTATTGTTGCTACCTATTTGGACGCAGTGTTAGTTATGGCACGGTTTGATTCTTTTGTGAATGCAGTCTTACTCTTATCACACTGCTTGTTGCAAACTGTGTGAATGCAGTGCTGCTTTTATTGCGCTAATTGATTGCTGTGTAGTGTTACATTTAGTGCAATGCTTGGTGCTACCTGTGTGGGTGAAGCTTTATTTTACCTCAATGTTTATTTGAAGTGGTGCAGGTAGTCGTGCCTGCATGCTCTAAATAAAAAAAATGATAATTAGCATCATGTTAGTCTTCCTTATTCAGAATTTTGGCTTAATGATGTACATTTTGCTTTTTGTAAAATGTCATACCACTTAAATACTTTGGCTTTGTCTAACAATCTTCAGTAGCACAAAATCTAAATTACTGTTGTAGTTATGTGCCTTTTTGTAATATGTATATTAAAATGTCAGCAATTTTAAATGCTGTAGTCTCAAAAGAAACATGGTTTTCTTCAACACAGTTAAATAAGTTTGGTGCACTTGAGTTCATACAACTTGGAACAAGAAATCATGGCATCGTAAATTTCCAAGTACTGAGGATTCTAAATGTTGTTTACTAAGACGCGAATAAATAAGTTTGGTGCACTTGATTTTCTAAATTGGTTTGAATTTATACAACTTGCAACAGGGAGTCATATCAACATAAATTACCAAGTACTGAGGATTCTAAATATTATTTGATGAAACACATTTAAATGAGTTTGGTGCACTTGAGTTTAAACTTGCTTTTTTGAGTTTATTTAACTTTGTGCAACAAAGTTCTGCTTACTAGAAAAACTGATTGCAGAATGTTGACTTATTTTTTTTTGTTGATGTTACCTCAGATTTTTTACAGTGTGGAATGATTCAACGCATACCACCTCATCTGTGAAGCATGGTGGAGGTATTGTCAGCGTGTGGCCATGTATGCTTATAAGTGGAAGTGGTTCTCTTGTATTTATTGACTATGTGACTTGATAAAAGCAGCTGGTGGAATTCTAAAGTGTATAAGGACTTTATTATCTGCTCAAATTCAGCCAAAAACTTCAAAACATTGGATGGTGCTTCACAGTGCAGATGGATAGGGCCCTGAAGCATACTACGAATGCAACACAACTTTTTTTTTTTTTTTAAAGCAAAGAAGAGCAATGGTTAGCAATGGCCAAGCCAATCATCTAATTGTGATCCACTCAGACATAAAGGCCTGGTAGAGCATCACCAAAGAAGAAACCCAGCATCTGGTGAAGTCTATGGGTTCCATATTTCAGACAGTTACTGACCTCAAACGATTTACAACCAAGTATTAAAAATTAAATTTTTGTCACACCAATTGTAAACACTGACTAACACTGACCCAAGACCAGCTTTCTACTGCCCTTTCTGATGGCAGCACCACTGTAGTCGTGTCGTCATTTTGTATTTGGCGCCACGCTCTTAGGCCCATGTTGGGAGCTCCGGGTCTGAGCTTCGGTTCTCTGCGGCTGGAGTGAGGAGGGTTTTGGAAAGGTCGCCTCTGTCGCACCCTGAGCTGAATAACAATGTTCAGAACCCGATGCGTTTTGTCCTGTGAAACCAGCTAAAGCTGCTGCACCGAAGTCACATCATTAGACTGGCAGCCCCCTTAAGCAGGTTATCGCCCCCCAATCAGCTCATTTCGGCTCTCAGAATACCCGCATTATTTTAATGCTGGTAACATTTTCTGAGGACATGGCCAGCTTTTTGTTCCGACTTTTCCAGCTCCACCTTAAGTGCAGCAGTCGCGTTCTGAACTGCCGCGCCATTTGAAGTGGAGCGGGAAATACGAAGAAGCAGCCGGTGAAAAAAAAGCTGACTTCAGCTTCACGGAGGGTAGAAAGTCACGATATGGGGAGGCTTCACTAGAAACGCTTAACAGCTGAATAACTAACTCATTTTTGCCGTTTCATCGATCTAACAGGTCAGTATTTTGTCTTGCTTGCTAACGTTCGTGATAGCTACTCACAGCTGCTGCACCATTTAAGGTGGAACGGGAATATTCAAACAAGAAGCTGCGGAAAAGGCAGCGTCGTAGTTTTAAAATGGGTATTTTGCGTGGACCAATCATCACATATATTAGTATTATAGCTGTTTACGATCTTGTGGTTCAGAGGATCCAGTGGTATTGGGGAGAGAATGTACACAGGACAAAACGCATCATTGTTGTTTGGCACGCGGTGCGACGGAGGCGATTTCTCCGAGTCCACTTCTCGGAGGACCTCTTCGTTCTGGCCATGGAGAGGTGGGGCTTGGCACGGTGTTGCTCATATGGGCGTGAGGAGGAATATGGAACGACGCACAACTGCAGTGGTCCTTTAAACTGTAGAACGCGATGACGTCACAATGATTCGTCTCCATAGCGACGGGCGGGTATAAATACCGGGGCGAGTATAAATACTGGGGTGGGTATAAATACCGGGGCGGGTATAAATACCGGGGCGGGTAGAAGTCTATAAATATTGATGAGCAGCCGGTTTTTGGTCATTGAAGCGACAGCAGCTGTTGCATCGGTGACAGCAACAAAAGAACACAACAATGGATAAAGAGAAGGCGGAATTGAGAAAGAGTAAGACAAACAAAAAGCCGTGCAAGACGACACAGTCAGCAGATCCACGGGGAATGGAGCAGGAGACAGAGCTGTGTCCCCCACCCAGCCCCACAGCCTGCGGGTCCTCAGGCAACTGCTTCCCCAAAACCACCCTCTCCAAAAAGGAAAAGAGAAAGGGAGAGAAGCAGAGGAAACGGGAGGAAATCTGTAAGAGTGAGATGGGAACGGAGCAGTTTCACCGAGAGAACATCATCAGATGTTTGGAAGAAAAGGTGAAACATAATGAGATGGTGATCGCGAGCTTCCATGCAAGAGGAGAAAAGCTGAAGAAGATCAAAGAGAAGATAGCCAGAAAAGAGCATCAGACTCTGGCAATTGAAAAGAGAGACAAGAATCTGATGAGAGAGCTGCAGGCCATGAAGGAGAGGCTGATGCAGAAAGAAAAACAGAGAAAGGAAGAAAAGGTTACCAACCAGAACAGCATGGAAGTAGCCATCACTGTAAGTGTAGAGGAAGAAATGGCAAGACGGAAGCACATAGAGAGAAAAGAGCGGCGTAGGGCCAAGCGGATGAAGAAGCTGTCCCCTCACAGACAGAAGTCATCCAGGCCTGAAAAGGACGCTCAGCGCTGGAGTTCTGAAGAGTCCGTTATTGATGGAATCCAGCAGGAAAGTGCTGTCCAGGAGCTATGGAAGCCTAAACCATCCACTTCCTCCCCATCTGACCGCAGCACACATCCCACTGCAGAGGACCGCGTGAGGAATGAGAGCGGTGCTATCCCTCAGGAAGCCGGACCACAGCCTCAGGCTTTCGCTGACTCAGAAGCACAAGTAAAGGCTTCAGAGACTCTGACTCGGATCCAGACGGACGGATCAGTGAGTGCACAGACAGCCGAGGAGAAAACGGCGTGGAGTGGCCATGACGGTGGGGGAACAGTGTGCATCGAGGTGGACACTGAACAGGTGGAGCCTGCAGCACGGAGGTCATTTGGAAGCCAGATGCTGCAGCGTGTGCTGTCCTCTGTTCAGTCCTTGGTGCAGCATGTGAGAGTCCATTTCTCAGGTCAGCAAGTTCAAGCTGAGGACAAAAAAGAGGAGGATGAGCAAGTTTCTCCTCCACGCAAATTGATTGCACTCGGGGCGCCGACAGGGGTCCTTACTGTACACCTCAAGACCTGCAGCGCCTTCGGTAAAAATGCCCCTGTGAAGAAAGGCACTTGGGCTACTGTGCGGGTCAGTATTGAGGGAATGGTAAAGTACTCTGTGCAGCAGCCCTACAACGACCCCATGTGCTTCAACGAATGGAAGCACTTTTCCCTACAGATACAGGAGGAGGTTTTCGGGGTCAAGCAGTCAAGCTTAGTGGTGGTGGAGCTGGTTATTTCTGATCCTGACACAGCTGCCCCTAGAATCATAGGGAGAGACAGCATCAAGCTGCAGGAAATTCTTAAGAAATCTTCAGTCAACCACAAGTTTGACTTGCGGCTCGGACATCAGAAAGTTTGCAAGCTGGATGCAGAGCTGGCGTTCACCTACGGCTCTTTGGGCTATGGATACTCTCACCAGATCATACATGCAGGAAGAACAATGGAGAATCTGGTGGAGAATTCCCTCTTTCCCCGCTGCCCTCCTGATGAAGCGCAAAGACATCCATACAGTAATGTGATAACCCCCTCCACGCTGCCCCGATTGGACATCATTCCCTCTGTGATGCAGGAAGGTACATCAAGAGGCACAGAGTCCAGGATATCTGCTGGCCTGATGGACTGCATCCAGAGGAGAGGCAGGTTGTCGCAGTTACGTAAAGGTCTGGAGGAGTGTGAGACGGGAGAGGATAGGGTGCAGTTTCTGGAGAAACTCATTCTGAGGAAGAGTTTTAGCACCAGCTTTCCCAGCAAAAAGAATGCCGGCTTTTAGGTCCTGTCTAAATAGGAGAAAGAGAAGAGCGACGAGGACGATGAGGACGACAGAACAACAGTGGAAAGAAGAAGAACAACAGCAAACAATAAAGTATTGGATCTCCACAAATAAAAAATAAATAAAATAAATAAATAAAAAAAGAGAGAGAAGCTCTTCCATCTTTTAATGTTTACACTGTTTTGAATTTGCTACTTTCAGATTTCTATATATAGAATATATTACTATATACCTTACAAAATATGTGATATAATATGTGAATATCAAGATAGCATATGACATCTGCTATGACATGTTTATGGCATGTTTATGTCAATACTAAGTAGCAGAATTCAAGTAAAGTGCAGCTCAATTTTCTTTAATACGCACAATGACTACATTTTACATGCTGCTAGTTTAATTATGTCACACAACCATTATAACTACAGTTGAAAAACTACCATTCCAGATATTACAAGCCCATGTCAGGTTGTTTTCATATACAACTTTAGTTCCTAAATATTTGGACATCAATTAATAATACAATATTAGCCGTCTACCACAGTATACTAGAGCAGAAATTAAATAATGAATTTAATCCAAATAAGGTGAAAGATGCAGACTTTGTCTCTCCAAAATCACTGGACAATGAGCTGCACAGCTGTTCCATGGCCAGATGTGTGTAATGCTCTCAATATTTCACTTACAAGTAAGCAGATAAAAGGTCTTGAGTTGATTTCAAGCATGATATTTGCACTTGGAATCTAGCTCTCAATATATAGTTCAAAGAGTTGTCACTGCCAGTGAAGCAAGCCATCCTTAATCTGAAATATGATGGAAAAGTATGGGAAAAGTATGCACTGTAAAAAAATCAAACTTAAGAAATAGTTGTTTATACTTGGAATCGTAAGTTGGGGACTTAATTCAAGGAGGTGAACGTTCATCTAACTCAAAATATATAGTTTTGCTCAACTTTTGTGACAAAATAAGCAAAACTTAAAAAAATCGAGTTCAGACAAATTAATTCAGTGAGTTTGTTTCTGAAGATTCAACTGCTCATGCTCTGTGTCTGCACTGCGAGTGCTCTGCAAGAGGTTTGGCCAAGAAGGACGGAGGTGGTTTCTTTGCCCAGTTTGAATTTTGGTCTCAGATCAAGACTCAAGTAAGTAGCTAACTGGTTCATACATGTTTGATGAATAAGTGAGAGGGAAAATGCCATTAACTTCATGGAGCTAAGTTAATGGTTCTGTCAAGGCTTAGTTTAGCTATCCTAGCTAGCAAGCTACGTTACGCTAGCTAGTTTGGCTAACTTTGCTTTTCACTGTTTGTTGTGGCTTATGATTTAAGTTAGTGCTGTTCCCACCGATTATCTGTTCTACCCATTTTAGAGGTTTGTCAGTACCGAATAAGACACCGTTAGCTTGCTTCAGTGACAAACGATTTCTGCAGTCAGCTAAGTTAGCTAACTAGCTAGATAGGTTAGATAGCTAACCACTAACCGTTAGGTAGCTAGCTAGCTCGCGTTAGCTTGCGCTCAAAGTTAAATTTCCCGCCGAAATTTAACTCATTTTTTATTTTTAACTGTAATTTAAAAATGTCTTAGGGTTAAACAAACGGTTTCTTCAGTCAGGTAAGTGAGCTAACTAGCTAGATAGGTTAGATAGCTAACCACTAACCATTAGGTAGCTAGCTCGCGTTAGCTTGTGCTCAAAGTTAAATTTCCCGCCGAGTTCATTCCCTCAGCGCTTGGGTGAATGTGGCTGTATTTTCTACATATAAAACTTTTTTCACCGCAAAGACAAACACTGAACGTGACGTGAGAAACAGCATAAAATGCGAAGTAGTCTGATGAGACGCGATTCTTTCCAATATTTCGAATCTCGCTGTTTCGCACAGAATATCTGCGAAATGGTGTTTAGGTTACCTGTCACGAAAAGTACAAACTGTGACACTGCAGGATGCTTTCTACTTTGGAAAAGTTGAGTGAGAACGGAATTTCTCAACCCCGTTCAGGAGCTGAAACTTTTCATTAACTTGCATCTCCCTAATTCGGTTTTTGAATGCATGTAAGATTTAATTTGCTCTTCATAGCTAAATCCGGCAAATGGTGACCGATTAGAGAATTTTTAGAGAACTGCCACTCAGTGGGCTGTGTTTACGTACGATGTATATGATATGCAAATAAATGTCATAAAATCATATTTACCTGCTTTAAATCACTTTAATTTTATTCAGCTTCAAAATCGGTCAATTAAAATAATCTTTGTGGGCTTTTTTTCCCCACAGAAAATGCAGTTAAAGGTGCCAGTCGCATTGATTGTGCTAGAGGGATGTGTAAAAAGCTGGTTGGACGTTTCTCACACAGTTGGAAAAAGAAGGAAGCACTGAAGAAAGCTCAGAGGGAGTTGAACCTACCAGAACATTCTCTAATTACAGAATGCCCAACAAGATGGGGCACAAGGCAGCGGATGATGGAAAGAATACTGGAGCAGCAGCGGGCCCTGTCACAGGTTCTCTCAGAGAACAGAAATACACGACATCTGGTTCCTTCATGGCAGGACATAGAGGTCCTTGAATCAGTAAACAGGGCACTGAAGCCACTCCAGGAGTTTACCGACGCCCTGTCTGGAGAAGATTATGTGAGCATATCTTATTGACAGTGAGGGAGATCCTTTGGCCCGATGGAGGAAGCACCAACTCAACTTTCCTCATTTAAGTGTGCTTGCCAGGAAGTATCTTTGTGTGCCTGCCACTAGTGCACCCTCTGAAAGACTTTTCAGTGCCTCAGGAAATGTAGTGACCTGTCAGCGTTCATGCTTAAAACCAAGCAAAGTAAATATGCTGGTTTTCTTGGCCAAAAATCTTTAAGAAGATTTCAAATTTATATGACATTGTCCAATGCGTGACTAAATGTAAAATAAAAAGACTAGGTAGAAGTCTGGAGAATTAATAGAAAAAATGAAAATGGATCGCTGAGCTTATTTGCAGTCTGTTGGCATGTTTTTGGCTTTAATTGTTAAATATTTTCTGACTGTAGAGTTCTACACTGTAAACAATGGTTTGTCTGTTCAACCTAAAAAATTACTTAATGTGGTAACAAGATTGAACTGTGTTTAATCAACTTTAAATAAATACTTTTAATGTCTTTTTTTTAGGTTGTATGGACAAACAGCATTTTACACAGTATACCTAACTTTTAGAAAAAACTGCAAGCTTTTGTGCTTTTATGTTGGCTATGTTGCTTCTGTGATGCTGAGCTCTAGCTATAATAAGTTTGTGCTATTACCAGAAAAGTGAGCTTTTTTTTGTATTTTATTTCATTTATTTTTTAACCTTATTTTTCTATTATTTACTTATGTATTTATTCATTTGTTTTATTATTATTTATTATTACTAAATGTTGAGAGAACACAGCCTTGCACCGCACAAAATGTTTGCACTATTATTACTTGTACACGTGTTCTCTAATTTTAGATTTCATCTATTGTTGAATAAACCTGCAAAATATTTGGAATTATTCTGGATTCATTACACAGTAAAAAAAAAAACAAATTCATGTGCTGCTGTTCAGAGAGACACTACAGTTCTGTATTTTAATCTTAATTTATCGTGTTTCACGTCGATATCGGGATATCCAACAATGTTATCGCACATCTGCTAATCTGCTAATTCCAAGCTATGTTTATTACTTGTTTCTTGTTCAAACCACTGATTATATACTGATGCAGTTCTTTTACTTATACGGTGTTGATTAAGTTTCCTTTTGTTGAAGGTGCTACCAATACCGTGTGGATGCAACATTACTTATATCGAACTGATCTGTTGCTGCTAGTGTGGTTTCAGCATTACTTTTATTGCACTTTTATTGTTGCTACCTATTTGGACGCAGTGTTAGTTATGGCACGGTTTGATTCTTTTGTGAATGCAGTCTTACTCTTATCACACTGCTTGTTGCAAACTGTGTGAATGCAGTGCTGCTTTTATTGCGCTAATTGATTGCTGTGTAGTGTTACATTTAGTGCAATGCTTGGTGCTACCTGTGTGGGTGAAGCTTTGTTTTACCTCAATGTTTATTTGAAGTGGTGCAGGTAGTCGTGCCTGCATGCTCTAAATAAAAAAAAATGATAATTAGCATCATGTTAGTCTTCCTTATTCAGAATTTTGGCTTAATGATGTACATTTTGCTTTTTGTAAAATGTCATACCACTTAAATACTTTGGCTTTGTCTAACAATCTTCAGTAGCACAAAATCTAAATTACTGTTGTAGTTATGTGCCTTTTTGTAATATGTATATTAAAATGTCAGCAATTTAAATGCTGTAGTCTCAAAAGAAACATGGTTTTCTTCAACACAGTTAAATAAGTTTGGTGCAGTTGAGTTCATACAACTTGGAGCAAGAAGTCATGGCATCGTAAATTTCCAAGTACTGAGGATTCTAAATGTTGTTTACTAAGACGCGAATAAATAAGTTTGGTGCACTTGATTTTCTAAATTGGTTTGAATTTATACAACTTGCAACAGGGAGTCATATCAACATAAATTACCAAATACTGAGGATTCTAAATATTATTTGATGAAACACATTTAAATGAGTTTGGTGCACTTGAGTTTAAACTTGCTTTTTTGAGTTTATTTAACTTTGTGCAACAAAGTTCTGCTTACTAGAAAAACTGATTGCAGAATGTTGACTTATTTTTTTTTGTTGATGTTACCTCAGATTTTTTACAGTGTGGAATGATTCAACGCATACCACCTCATCTGTGAAGCATGGTGGAGGTATTGTCAGCGTGTGGCCATGTATGCTTATAAGTGGAAGTGGTTCTCTTGTATTTATTGACTATGTGACTTGATAAAAGCAGCTGGTGGAATTCTAAAGTGTATAAGACTTTATTATCTGTTCAAATTCAGCCAAAAACTTCAAAACATTGGATGGTGCTTCACAGTGCAGATGGATAGGGCCCTGAAGCATACTACGAATGCAACACGACTTTTTTTTTTTAAAGCAAAGAAGAGCAATGGTTAGCAATGGCCAAGCCAATCATCTAATTGTGATCCACTCAGACATAAAGGCCTGGTAGAGCATCACCAAAGAAGAAACCCAGCATCTGGTGAAGTCTATGGGTTCCATATTTCAGACAGTTACTGACCTCAAACGATTTACAACCAAGTATTAAAAATAAAATTTTTGTCACACCAATTGTAAACACTGACTAACACTGACCCAAGACCAGCTTTCTACTGCCCTTTCTGATGGCAGCACCACTGTAGTCGTGTCGTCATTTTGTATTTGGCGCCACGCTCTTAGGCCCATGTTGGGAGCTCCGGGTCTGAGCTTCGGTTCTCTGCGGCTGGAGTGAGGAGGGTTTTGGAAAGGTCGCCTCTGTCGCACCCTGAGCTGAATAACAATGTTCAGAACCCGATGCGTTTTGTCCTGTGAAACCAGCTAAAGCTGCTGCACCGAAGTCACATCATTAGACTGGCAGCCCCCTTAAGCAGGTTATCGCCCCCCGATCCGCTCATTTCGGCTCTCAGAATATCCGCATTATTTTAATGCTGGTAACATTTTCTGAGGACATGGCCAGCTTTTTGTTCCGACTTTTCCAGCTCCACCTTAAGTGCAGCAGTCGCTTTCTGAACTGCCGCGCCATTTGAAGTGGAGCGGGAAATACGAACAAGCAGCCGGTGAAAAAAAAGCTGACTTCAGCTTCACGGAGGGTAGAAAGTCACGATATGGGGAGGCTTCACTAGAAACGCTTAACAGCTGAATAACTAACTCATTTTTGCTGTTTCATCGATCTAACAGGTCAGTATTTTGTCTTGCTTGCTAACGTTCGTGATAGCTACTCACAGCTGCTGCACCATTTAAGGTGGAACGGGAATATTCAAACAAGAAGCTGCGGAAAAGGCAGCGTCGTAGTTTTAAAATGGGTATTTTGCGTGGACCAATCATCACATATATTAGTATTATAGCTGTTTACGATCTTGTGGTTCAGAGGATCCAGTGGTATTGGGGAGAGAATGTACACAGGACAAAACGCATCATTGTTGTTTGGCACGCGGTGCGACGGAGGCGATTTCTCCGAGTCCACTTCTCGGAGGACCTCTTCGTTCTGGCCATGGAGAGGTGGGGCTTGGCACGGTGTTGCTCATATGGGCGTGAGGAGGAATATGGAACGACGCACAACTGCAGTGGTCCTTTAAACTGTAGAACGCGATGACGTCACAATGATTCGTCTCCATAGCGACGGGCGGGTATAAATACCGGGGCGAGTATAAATACTGGGGTGGGTATAAATACCGGGGCGGGTATAAATACCGGGGCGGGTAGAAGTCTATAAATATTGATGAGCAGCCGGTTTTTGGTCATTGAAGCGACAGCAGCTGTTGCATCGGTGACAGCAACAAAAGAACACAACAATGGATAAAGAGAAGGCGGAATTGAGAAAGAGTAAGACAAACAAAAAGCCGTGCAAGACGACACAGTCAGCAGATCCACGGGGAATGGAGCAGGAGACAGAGCTGTGTCCCCCACCCAGCCCCACAGCCTGCGGGTCCTCAGGCAACTGCTTCCCCAAAACCACCCTCTCCAAAAAGGAAAAGAGAAAGGGAGAGAAGCAGAGGAAACGGGAGGAAATCTGTAAGAGTGAGATGGGAACGGAGCAGTTTCACCGAGAGAACATCATCAGATGTTTGGAAGAAAAGGTGAAACATAATGAGATGGTGATCGCGAGCTTCCATGCAAGAGGAGAAAAGCTGAAGAAGATCAAAGAGAAGATAGCCAGAAAAGAGCATCAGACTCTGGCAATTGAAAAGAGAGACAAGAATCTGATGAGAGAGCTGCAGGCCATGAAGGAGAGGCTGATGCAGAAAGAAAAACAGAGAAAGGAAGAAAAGGTTACCAACCAGAACAGCATGGAAGTAGCCATCACTGTAAGTGTAGAGGAAGAAATGGCAAGACGGAAGCACATAGAGAGAAAAGAGCGGCGTAGGGCCAAGCGGATGAAGAAGCTGTCCCCTCACAGACAGAAGTCATCCAGGCCTGAAAAGGACGCTCAGCGCTGGAGTTCTGAAGAGTCCGTTATTGATGGAATCCAGCAGGAAAGTGCTGTCCAGGAGCTATGGAAGCCTAAACCATCCACTTCCTCCCCATCTGACCGCAGCACACATCCCACTGCAGAGGACCGCGTGAGGAATGAGAGCGGTGCTATCCCTCAGGAAGCCGGACCACAGCCTCAGGCTTTCGCTGACTCAGAAGCACAAGTAAAGGCTTCAGAGACTCTGACTCGGATCCAGACGGACGGATCAGTGAGTGCACAGACAGCCGAGGAGAAAACGGCGTGGAGTGGCCATGACGGTGGGGGAACAGTGTGCATCGAGGTGGACACTGAACAGGTGGAGCCTGCAGCACGGAGGTCATTTGGAAGCCAGATGCTGCAGCGTGTGCTGTCCTCTGTTCAGTCCTTGGTGCAGCATGTGAGAGTCCATTTCTCAGGTCAGCAAGTTCAAGCTGAGGACAAAAAAGAGGAGGATGAGCAAGTTTCTCCTCCACGCAAATTGATTGCACTCGGGGCGCCGACAGGGGTCCTTACTGTACACCTCAAGACCTGCAGCGCCTTCGGTAAAAATGCCCCTGTGAAGAAAGGCACTTGGGCTACTGTGCGGGTCAGTATTGAGGGAATGGTAAAGTACTCTGTGCAGCAGCCCTACAACGACCCCATGTGCTTCAACGAATGGAAGCACTTTTCCCTACAGATACAGGAGGAGGTTTTCGGGGTCAAGCAGTCAAGCTTAGTGGTGGTGGAGCTGGTTATTTCTGATCCTGACACAGCTGCCCCTAGAATCATAGGGAGAGACAGCATCAAGCTGCAGGAAATTCTTAAGAAATCTTCAGTCAACCACAAGTTTGACTTGCGGCTCGGACATCAGAAAGTTTGCAAGCTGGATGCAGAGCTGGCGTTCACCTACGGCTCTTTGGGCTATGGATACTCTCACCACATCATACATGCAGGAAGAACAATGGAGAATCTGGTGGAGAATTCCCTCTTTCCCCGCTGCCCTCCTGATGAAGCGCAAAGACATCCATACAGTAATGTGATAACCCCCTCCACGCTGCCCCGATTGGACATCATTCCCTCTGTGATGCAGGAAGGTACATCAAGAGGCACAGAGTCCAGGATATCTGCTGGCCTGATGGACTGCATCCAGAGGAGAGGCAGGTTGTCGCAGTTACGTAAAGGTCTGGAGGAGTGTGAGACGGGAGAGGATAGGGTGCAGTTTCTGGAGAAACTCATTCTGAGGAAGAGTTTTAGCACCAGCTTTCCCAGCAAAAAGAATGCCGGCTTTTAGGTCCTGTCTAAATAGGAGAAAGAGAAGAGCGACGAGGACGATGAGGACGACAGAACAACAGTGGAAAGAAGAAGAACAACAGCAAACAATAAAGTATTGGATCTCCACAAATAAAAAATAAATAAAATAAATAAATAAAAAAAGAGAGAGAAGCTATTCCATCTTTTAATGTTTACACTGTTTTGAATTTGCTACTTTCAGATTTCTATATATAGAATATATTACTATATACCTTACAAAATATGTGATATAATATGTGAATATCAAGATAGCATATGACATCTGCTATGACATGTTTATGGCATGTTTATGTCAATACTAAGTAGCAGAATTCAAGTAAAGTGCAGCTCAATTTTCTTTAATACGCACAATGACTACATTTTACATGCTGCTAGTTTAATTATGTCACACAACCATTATAACTACAGTTGAAAAACTACCATTCCAGATATTACAAGCCCATGTCAGGTTGTTTTCATATACAACTTTAGTTCCTAAATATTTGGACATCAATTAATAATACAATATTAGCCGTCTACCACAGTATGCTAGAGCAGAAATTAAATAATGAATTTAATCCAAATAAGGTGAAAGATGCAGACTTTGTCTCTCCAAAATCACTGGACAATGAGCTGCACAGCTGTTCCATGGCCAGATGTGTGTAATGCTCTCAATATTTCACTTACAAGTAAGCAGATAAAAGGTCTTGAGTTGATTTCAAGCATGATATTTGCACTTGGAATCTAGCTCTCAATATATAGTTCAAAGAGTTGTCACTGCCAGTGAAGCAAGCCATCCTTAATCTGAAATATGATGGAAAAGTATGGGAAAAGTATGCACTGTAAAAAAATCAAACTTAAGAAATAGTTGTTAATACTTGGAATCGTAAGTTGGGGACTTAATTCAAGGAGGCGAACGTTCATCTAACTCAAAATATATAGTTTTGCTCAACTTTTGTGACAAAATAAGCAAAACTTAAAAAAATCGAGTTCAGACAAATTAATTCAGTGAGTTTGTTTCTGAAGATTCAATTGCGCACGCTCTGTGTCTGCACTGCGAGTGCTCTGCAAGAGGTTTGGCCAAGAAGGACGGAGGTGGTTTCTTTGCCCAGTTTGAATTTTGGTCTCAGCTCAAGACTCAAGTAAGTAGCTAACTGGTTCATACATGTTTGATGAATAAGTGAGAGGGAAAATGCCATTAACTTCATGGAGCTAAGTTAATGGTTCTGTCAAGGCTTAGTTTAGCTATCCTAGCTAGCAAGCTACGTTACGCTAGCTAGTTTGGCTAACTTTGCTTTTCACTGTTTGTTGTGGCTTATGATTTAAGTTAGTGCTGTTCCCACCGATTATCTGTTCTACCCGTTTTAGAGGTTTGTCAGTACCGAATAAGACACCGTTAGCTTGCTTCAGTGAAAAACGGTTTCTGCAGTCAGCTAAGTTAGCTAACTAGCTAGATAGGTTAGATAGCTAACCACTAACCGTTAGGTAGCTAGCTAGCTCGCGTTAGCTTGCGCTCAAAGTTAAATTTCCCGCCGAAATTTAACTCATTTTTTATTTTTAACTGTAATTTAAAAATGTCTTGGGGTTAAACAAACGGTTTCTTCAGTCAGGTAAGTTAGCTAACTAGCTAGATAGGTTAGATAGCTAACCACTAACCATTAGGTAGCTAGCTCGCGTTAGCTTGCGCTCAAAGTTAAATTTCCCGCCGAGTTCGTTCCCTCAGCGCTTGGGTGAACGTGGCTGTATTTTCTACATATAAAACTTGTTTCACCGCAAAGACAAACACTGAACGTGACGTGAGAAACAGCATAAAATGCGAAGTAGTCTGATGAGACGCGATTCTTTCCAATATTTCGAATCTCGCTGTTTCGCACAGAATATCTGCGAAATGGTGTTTAGGTTACCTGTCACGAAAAGTACAAACTGTGACACTGCAGGATGCTTTCTACTTTGGAAAAGTTGAGTGAGAACGGAATTTCTCAACCCCGTTCAGGAGCTGAAACTTTTCATTAACTTGCATCTCCCTAATTCGGTTTTTGAATGCATCTAAGATTTCATTTGCTCTTAATAGCTAAATCCGGCAAATGGTGACCGATTAGAGAATTTTTAGAGAACTGCCACTCAGTGGGCTGTGTTTACGTACGATGTATATGATATGCAAATAAATGTCATAAAATCATATTTACCTGCTTTAAATCACTTTAATTTTATTCAGCTTCAAAATCGGTCAATTAAAATAATCTTTGTGGGCTTTTTTTCCCCACAGAAAATGCAGTTAAAGGTGCCAGTCGCATTGATTGTGCTAGAGGGATGTGTAAAAAGCTGGTTGGACGTTTCTCACACAGTTGGAAAAAGAAGGAAGCACTGAAGAAAGCTCAGAGGGAGTTGAACCTACCAGAACATTCTCTAATTACAGAATGCCCAACAAGATGGGGCACAAGGCAGCGGATGATGGAAAGAATACTGGAGCAGCAGCGGGCCCTGTCACAGGTTCTCTCAGAGAACAGAAATACACGACATCTGGTTCCTTCATGGCAGGACATAGAGGTCCTTGAATCAGTAAACAGGGCACTGAAGCCACTCCAGGAGTTTACCGACGCCCTGTCTGGAGAAGATTATGTGAGCATATCTTATTGACAGTGAGGGAGATCCTTTGGCCCGATGGAGGAAGCACCAACTCAACTTTCCTCATTTAAGTGTGCTTGCCAGGAAGTATCTTTGTGTGCCTGCCACTAGTGCACCCTCTGAAAGACTTTTCAGTGCCTCAGGAAATGTAGTGACCTGTCAGCGTTCATGCTTAAAACCAAGCAAAGTAAATATGCTGGTTTTCTTGGCCAAAAATCTTTAAGAAGATTTCAAGTTTATATGACATTGTCCAATGCGTGACTAAATGTAAAATAAAAAGACTAGGTAGAAGTCTGGAGAATTAATAGAAAAAATGAAAATGGATCGCTGAGCTTATTTGCAGTCTGTTGGCATGTTTTTGGCTTTAATTGTTAAATATTTTCTGACTGTAGAGTTCTACACTGTAAACAATGGTTTGTCTGTTCAACCTAAAAAATTACTTAATGTGGTAACAAGATTGAACTGTGTTTAATCAACTTTAAATAAATACTTTTAATGTCTTTTTTTTAGGTTGTATGGACAAACAGCATTTTACACAGTATACCTAACTTTTAGAAAAAACTGCAAGCTTTTGTGCTTTTATGTTGGCTATGTTGCTTCTGTGATGCTGAGCTCTAGCTATAATAAGTTTGTGCTATTACCAGAAAAGTGAGCTTTTTTTTGTATTTTATTTCATTTATTTTTTAACCTTATTTTTCTATTATTTACTTATGTATTTATTCATTTGTTTTATTATTATTTATTATTACTAAATGTTGAGAGAACACAGCCTTGCACCGCACAAAATGTTTGCACTATTATTACTTGTACACGTGTTCTCTAATTTTAGATTTCATCTATTGTTGAATAAACCTGCAAAATATTTGGAATTATTCTGGATTCATTACACAGTAAAAAAAAAAACAAATTCATGTGCTGCTGTTCAGAGAGACACTACAGTTCTGTATTTTAATCTTAATTTATCGTGTTTCACGTCGATATCGGGATATCCAACAATGTTATCGCACATCTGCTAATCTGCTAATTCCAAGCTATGTTTATTACTTGTTTCTTGTTCAAACCACTGATTATATACTGATGCAGTTCTTTTACTTATACGGTGTTGATTAAGTTTCCTTTTGTTGAAGGTGCTACCAATACCGTGTGGATGCAACATTACTTATATCGAACTGATCTGTTGCTGCTAGTGTGGTTTCAGCATTACTTTTATTGCACTTTTATTGTTGCTACCTATTTGGACGCAGTGTTAGTTATGGCACGGTTTGATTCTTTTGTGAATGCAGTCTTACTCTTATCACACTGCTTGTTGCAAACTGTGTGAATGCAGTGCTGCTTTTATTGCGCTAATTGATTGCTGTGTAGTGTTACATTTAGTGCAATGCTTGGTGCTACCTGTGTGGGTGAAGCTTTGTTTTACCTCAATGTTTATTTGAAGTGGTGCAGGTAGTCGTGCCTGCATGCTCTAAATAAAAAAAATGATAATTAGCATCATGTTAGTCTTCCTTATTCAGAATTTTGGCTTAATGATGTACATTTTGCATTTTGTAAAATGTCATACCACTTAAATACTTTGGCTTTGTCTAACAATCTTCAGTAGCACAAAATCTAAATTACTGTTGTAGTTATGTGCCTTTTTGTAATATGTATATTAAAATGTCAGCAATTTTAAATGCTGTAGTCTCAAAAGAAACATGGTTTTCTTCAACACAGTTAAATAAGTTTGGTGCAGTTGAGTTCATACAACTTGGAGCAAGAAGTCATGGCATCGTAAATTTCCAAGTACTGAGGATTCTAAATGTTGTTTACTAAGACGCGAATAAATAAGTTTGGTGCACTTGATTTTCTAAATTGGTTTGAATTTATACAACTTGCAACAGGGAGTCATATCAACATAAATTACCAAATACTGAGGATTCTAAATATTATTTGATGAAACACATTTAAATGAGTTTGGTGCACTTGAGTTTAAACTTGCTTTTTTGAGTTTATTTAACTTTGTGCAACAAAGTTCTGCTTACTAGAAAAACTGATTGCAGAATGTTGACTTATTTTTTTTTGTTGATGTTACCTCAGATTTTTTACAGTGTGGAATGATTCAACGCATACCACCTCATCTGTGAAGCATGGTGGAGGTATTGTCAGCGTTTGGGCATGTATGCTTATAAGTGGAAGTGGTTCTCTTGTATTTATTGACTATGTGACTTGATAAAAGCAGCTGGTTGAATTCTAAAGTGTATAAGGCTTTATTATCTGCTCAAATTCAGCCAAAAACTTCAAAACATTGGATGGTGCTTCACAGTGCAGATGGATAGGGCCCTGAAGCATACTACGAATGCAACACAACTTTTTTTTTTTTTTTTTAAAGCAAAGAAGAGCAATGGTTAGCAATGGCCAAGCCAATCATCTAATTGTGATCCACTCAGACATAAAGGCCTGGTAGAGCATCACCAAAGAAGAAACCCAGCATCTGGTGAAGTCTATGGGTTCCATATTTCAGACAGTTACTGACCTCAAACGATTTACAACCAAGTATTAAAAATTAAATTTTTGTCACACCAATTGTAAACACTGACTAACACTGACCCAAGACCAGCTTTCTACTGCCCTTTCTGATGGCAGCACCACTGTAGTCGTGTCGTCATTTTGTATTTGGCGCCACGCTCTTAGGCCCATGTTGGGAGCTCCGGGTCTGAGCTTCGGTTCTCTGCGGCTGGAGTGAGGAGGGTTTTGGAAAGGTCGCCTCTGTCGCACCCTGAGCTGAATAACAATGTTCAGAACCCGATGCGTTTTGTCCTGTGAAACCAGCTAAAGCTGCTGCACCGAAGTCACGTCATTAGACTGGCAGCCCCCTTAAGCAGGTTATCGCCCCCCGATCCGCTCATTTCGGCTCTCAGAATATCCGCATTATTTTAATGCTGGTAACATTTTCTGAGGACATGGCCAGCTTTTTGTTCCGACTTTTCCAGCTCCACCTTAAGTGCAGCAGTCGCTTTCTGAACTGCCGCGCCATTTGAAGTGGAGCGGGAAATACGAACAAGCAGCCGGTGAAAAAAAAGCTGACTTCAGCTTCACGGAGGGTAGAAAGTCACGATATGGGGAGGCTTCACTAGAAACGCTTAACAGCTGAATAACTAACTCATTTTTGCTGTTTCATCGATCTAACAGGTCAGTATTTTGTCTTGCTTGCTAACGTTCGTGATAGCTACTCACAGCTGCTGCACCATTTAAGGTGGAACGGGAATATTCAAACAAGAAGCTGCGGAAAAGGCAGCGTCGTAGTTTTAAAATGGGTATTTTGCGTGGACCAATCATCACATATATTAGTATTATAGCTGTTTACGATCTTGTGGTTCAGAGGATCCAGTGGTATTGGGGAGAGAATGTACACAGGACAAAACGCATCATTGTTGTTTGGCACGCGGTGCGACGGAGGCGATTTCTCCGAGTCCACTTCTCGGAGGACCTCTTCGTTCTGGCCATGGAGAGGTGGGGCTTGGCACGGTGTTGCTCATATGGGCGTGAGGAGGAATATGGAACGACGCACAACTGCAGTGGTCCTTTAAACTGTAGAACGCGATGACGTCACAATGATTCGTCTCCATAGCGACGGGCGGGTATAAATACCGGGGCGAGTATAAATACTGGGGTGGGTATAAATACCGGGGCGGGTATAAATACCGGGGCGGGTAGAAGTCTATAAATATTGATGAGCAGCCGGTTTTTGGTCATTGAAGCGACAGCAGCTGTTGCATCGGTGACAGCAACAAAAGAACACAACAATGGATAAAGAGAAGGCGGAATTGAGAAAGAGTAAGACAAACAAAAAGCCGTGCAAGACGACACAGTCAGCAGATCCACGGGGAATGGAGCAGGAGACAGAGCTGTGTCCCCCACCCAGCCCCACAGCCTGCGGGTCCTCAGGCAACTGCTTCCCCAAAACCACCCTCTCCAAAAAGGAAAAGAGAAAGGGAGAGAAGCAGAGGAAACGGGAGGAAATCTGTAAGAGTGAGATGGGAACGGAGCAGTTTCACCGAGAGAACATCATCAGATGTTTGGAAGAAAAGGTGAAACATAATGAGATGGTGATCGCGAGCTTCCATGCAAGAGGAGAAAAGCTGAAGAAGATCAAAGAGAAGATAGCCAGAAAAGAGCATCAGACTCTGGCAATTGAAAAGAGAGACAAGAATCTGATGAGAGAGCTGCAGGCCATGAAGGAGAGGCTGATGCAGAAAGAAAAACAGAGAAAGGAAGAAAAGGTTACCAACCAGAACAGCATGGAAGTAGCCATCACTGTAAGTGTAGAGGAAGAAATGGCAAGACGGAAGCACATAGAGAGAAAAGAGCGGCGTAGGGCCAAGCGGATGAAGAAGCTGTCCCCTCACAGACAGAAGTCATCCAGGCCTGAAAAGGACGCTCAGCGCTGGAGTTCTGAAGAGTCCGTTATTGATGGAATCCAGCAGGAAAGTGCTGTCCAGGAGCTATGGAAGCCTAAACCATCCACTTCCTCCCCATCTGACCGCAGCACACATCCCACTGCAGAGGACCGCGTGAGGAATGAGAGCGGTGCTATCCCTCAGGAAGCCGGACCACAGCCTCAGGCTTTCGCTGACTCAGAAGCACAAGTAAAGGCTTCAGAGACTCTGACTCGGATCCAGACGGACGGATCAGTGAGTGCACAGACAGCCGAGGAGAAAACGGCGTGGAGTGGCCATGACGGTGGGGGAACAGTGTGCATCGAGGTGGACACTGAACAGGTGGAGCCTGCAGCACGGAGGTCATTTGGAAGCCAGATGCTGCAGCGTGTGCTGTCCTCTGTTCAGTCCTTGGTGCAGCATGTGAGAGTCCATTTCTCAGGTCAGCAAGTTCAAGCTGAGGACAAAAAAGAGGAGGATGAGCAAGTTTCTCCTCCACGCAAATTGATTGCACTCGGGGCGCCGACAGGGGTCCTTACTGTACACCTCAAGACCTGCAGCGCCTTCGGTAAAAATGCCCCTGTGAAGAAAGGCACTTGGGCTACTGTGCGGGTCAGTATTGAGGGAATGGTAAAGTACTCTGTGCAGCAGCCCTACAACGACCCCATGTGCTTCAACGAATGGAAGCACTTTTCCCTACAGATACAGGAGGAGGTTTTCGGGGTCAAGCAGTCAAGCTTAGTGGTGGTGGAGCTGGTTATTTCTGATCCTGACACAGCTGCCCCTAGAATCATAGGGAGAGACAGCATCAAGCTGCAGGAAATTCTTAAGAAATCTTCAGTCAACCACAAGTTTGACTTGCGGCTCGGACATCAGAAAGTTTGCAAGCTGGATGCAGAGCTGGCGTTCACCTACGGCTCTTTGGGCTATGGATACTCTCACCACATCATACATGCAGGAAGAACAATGGAGAATCTGGTGGAGAATTCCCTCTTTCCCCGCTGCCCTCCTGATGAAGCGCAAAGACATCCATACAGTAATGTGATAACCCCCTCCACGCTGCCCCGATTGGACATCATTCCCTCTGTGATGCAGGAAGGTACATCAAGAGGCACAGAGTCCAGGATATCTGCTGGCCTGATGGACTGCATCCAGAGGAGAGGCAGGTTGTCGCAGTTACGTAAAGGTCTGGAGGAGTGTGAGACGGGAGAGGATAGGGTGCAGTTTCTGGAGAAACTCATTCTGAGGAAGAGTTTTAGCACCAGCTTTCCCAGCAAAAAGAATGCCGGCTTTTAGGTCCTGTCTAAATAGGAGAAAGAGAAGAGCGACGAGGACGATGAGGACGACAGAACAACAGTGGAAAGAAGAAGAACAACAGCAAACAATAAAGTATTGGATCTCCACAAATAAAAAATAAATAAAATAAATAAATAAAAAAAGAGAGAGAAGCTCTTCCATCTTTTAATGTTTACACTGTTTTGAATTTGCTACTTTCAGATTTCTATATATAGAATATATTACTATATACCTTACAAAATATGTGATATAATATGTGAATATCAAGATAGCATATGACATCTGCTATGACATGTTTATGGCATGTTTATGTCAATACTAAGTAGCAGAATTCAAGTAAAGTGCAGCTCAATTTTCTTTAATACGCACAATGACTACATTTTACATGCTGCTAGTTTAATTATGTCACACAACCATTATAACTACAGTTGAAAAACTACCATTCCAGATATTACAAGCCCATGTCAGGTTGTTTTCATATACAACTTTAGTTCCTAAATATTTGGACATCAATTAATAATACAATATTAGCCGTCTACCACAGTATGCTAGAGCAGAAATTAAATAATGAATTTAATCCAAATAAGGTGAAAGATGCAGACTTTGTCTCTCCAAAATCACTGGACAATGAGCTGCACAGCTGTTCCATGGCCAGATGTGTGTAATGCTCTCAATATTTCACTTACAAGTAAGCAGATAAAAGGTCTTGAGTTGATTTCAAGCATGATATTTGCACTTGGAATCTAGCTCTCAATATATAGTTCAAAGAGTTGTCACTGCCAGTGAAGCAAGCCATCCTTAATCTGAAATATGATGGAAAAGTATGGGAAAAGTATGCACTGTAAAAAAATCAAACTTAAGAAATAGTTGTTTATACTTGGAATCGTAAGTTGGGGACTTAATTCAAGGAGGTGAACGTTCATCTAACTCAAAATATATAGTTTTGCTCAACTTTTGTGACAAAATAAGCAAAACTTAAAAAAATCGAGTTCAGACAAATTAATTCAGTGAGTTTGTTTCTGAAGATTCAACTGCTCATGCTCTGTGTCTGCACTGCGAGTGCTCTGCAAGAGGTTTGGCCAAGAAGGACGGAGGTGGTTTCTTTGCCCAGTTTGAATTTTGGTCTCAGATCAAGACTCAAGTAAGTAGCTAACTGGTTCATACATGTTTGATGAATAAGTGAGAGGGAAAATGCCATTAACTTCATGGAGCTAAGTTAATGGTTCTGTCAAGGCTTAGTTTAGCTATCCTAGCTAGCAAGCTACGTTACGCTAGCTAGTTTGGCTAACTTTGCTTTTCACTGTTTGTTGTGGCTTATGATTTAAGTTAGTGCTGTTCCCACCGATTATCTGTTCTACCCGTTTTAGAGGTTTGTCAGTACCGAATAAGACACCGTTAGCTTGCTTCAGTGAAAAACGGTTTCTGCAGTCAGCTAAGTTAGCTAACTAGCTAGATAGGTTAGATAGCTAACCACTAACCGTTAGGTAGCTAGCTAGCTCGCGTTAGCTTGCGCTCAAAGTTAAATTTCCCGCCGAAATTTAACTCATTTTTTATTTTTAACTGTAATTTAAAAATGTCTTAGGGTTAAACAAACGGTTTCTTCAGTCAGGTAAGTGAGCTAACTAGCTAGATAGGTTAGATAGCTAACCACTAACCATTAGGTAGCTAGCTCGCGTTAGCTTGTGCTCAAAGTTAAATTTCCCGCCGAGTTCGTTCCCTCAGCGCTTGGGTGAACGTGGCTGTATTTTCTACATATAAAACTTGTTTCACCGCAAAGACAAACACTGAACGTGACGTGAGAAACAGCATAAAATGCGAAGTAGTCTGATGAGACGCGATTCTTTCCAATATTTCGAATCTCGCTGTTTCGCACAGAATATCTGCGAAATGGTGTTTAGGTTACCTGTCACGAAAAGTACAAACTGTGACACTGCAGGATGCTTTCTACTTTGGAAAAGTTGAGTGAGAACGGAATTTCTCAACCCCGTTCAGGAGCTGAAACTTTTCATTAACTTGCATCTCCCTAATTCGGTTTTTGAATGCATCTAAGATTTCATTTGCTCTTAATAGCTAAATCCGGCAAATGGTGACCGATTAGAGAATTTTTAGAGAACTGCCACTCAGTGGGCTGTGTTTACGTACGATGTATATGATATGCAAATAAATGTCATAAAATCATATTTACCTGCTTTAAATCACTTTAATTTTATTCAGCTTCAAAATCGGTCAATTAAAATAATCTTTGTGGGCTTTTTTTCCCCACAGAAAATGCAGTTAAAGGTGCCAGTCGCATTGATTGTGCTAGAGGGATGTGTAAAAAGCTGGTTGGACGTTTCTCACACAGTTGGAAAAAGAAGGAAGCACTGAAGAAAGCTCAGAGGGAGTTGAACCTACCAGAACATTCTCTAATTACAGAATGCCCAACAAGATGGGGCACAAGGCAGCGGATGATGGAAAGAATACTGGAGCAGCAGCGGGCCCTGTCACAGGTTCTCTCAGAGAACAGAAATACACGACATCTGGTTCCTTCATGGCAGGACATAGAGGTCCTTGAATCAGTAAACAGGGCACTGAAGCCACTCCAGGAGTTTACCGACGCCCTGTCTGGAGAAGATTATGTGAGCATATCTTATTGACAGTGAGGGAGATCCTTTGGCCCGATGGAGGAAGCACCAACTCAACTTTCCTCATTTAAGTGTGCTTGCCAGGAAGTATCTTTGTGTGCCTGCCACTAGTGCACCCTCTGAAAGACTTTTCAGTGCCTCAGGAAATGTAGTGACCTGTCAGCGTTCATGCTTAAAACCAAGCAAAGTAAATATGCTGGTTTTCTTGGCCAAAAATCTTTAAGAAGATTTCAAGTTTATATGACATTGTCCAATGCGTGACTAAATGTAAAATAAAAAGACTAGGTAGAAGTCTGGAGAATTAATAGAAAAAATGAAAATGGATCGCTGAGCTTATTTGCAGTCTGTTGGCATGTTTTTGGCTTTAATTGTTAAATATTTTCTGACTGTAGAGTTCTACACTGTAAACAATGGTTTGTCTGTTCAACCTAAAAAATTACTTAATGTGGTAACAAGATTGAACTGTGTTTAATCAACTTTAAATAAATACTTTTAATGTCTTTTTTTTAGGTTGTATGGACAAACAGCATTTTACACAGTATACCTAACTTTTAGAAAAAACTGCAAGCTTTTGTGCTTTTATGTTGGCTATGTTGCTTCTGTGATGCTGAGCTCTAGCTATAATAAGTTTGTGCTATTACCAGAAAAGTGAGCTTTTTTTTGTATTTTATTTCATTTATTTTTTAACCTTATTTTTCTATTATTTACTTATGTATTTATTCATTTGTTTTATTATTATTTATTATTACTAAATGTTGAGAGAACACAGCCTTGCACCGCACAAAATGTTTGCACTATTATTACTTGTACACGTGTTCTCTAATTTTAGATTTCATCTATTGTTGAATAAACCTGCAAAATATTTGGAATTATTCTGGATTCATTACACAGTAAAAAAAAAAACAAATTCATGTGCTGCTGTTCAGAGAGACACTACAGTTCTGTATTTTAATCTTAATTTATCGTGTTTCACGTCGATATCGGGATATCCAACAATGTTATCGCACATCTGCTAATCTGCTAATTCCAAGCTATGTTTATTACTTGTTTCTTGTTCAAACCACTGATTATATACTGATGCAGTTCTTTTACTTATACGGTGTTGATTAAGTTTCCTTTTGTTGAAGGTGCTACCAATACCGTGTGGATGCAACATTACTTATATCGAACTGATCTGTTGCTGCTAGTGTGGTTTCAGCATTACTTTTATTGCACTTTTATTGTTGCTACCTATTTGGACGCAGTGTTAGTTATGGCACGGTTTGATTCTTTTGTGAATGCAGTCTTACTCTTATCACACTGCTTGTTGCAAACTGTGTGAATGCAGTGCTGCTTTTATTGCGCTAATTGATTGCTGTGTAGTGTTACTTTTAGTGCAATGCTTGGTGCTACCTGTGTGGGTGAAGCTTTGTTTTACCTCAATGTTTATTTGAAGTGGTGCAGGTAGTCGTGCCTGCATGCTCTAAATAAAAAAAAATGATAATTAGCATCATGTTAGTCTTCCTTATTCAGAATTTTGGCTTAATGATGTACATTTTGCTTTTTGTAAAATGTCATACCACTTAAATACTTTGGCTTTGTCTAACAATCTTCAGTAGCACAAAATCTAAATTACTGTTGTAGTTATGTGCCTTTTTGTAATATGTATATTAAAATGTCAGCAATTTTAAATGCTGTAGTCTCAAAAGAAACATGGTTTTCTTCAACACAGTTAAATAAGTTTGGTGCAGTTGAGTTCATACAACTTGGAGCAAGAAGTCATGGCATCGTAAATTTCCAAGTACTGAGGATTCTAAATGTTGTTTACTAAGACGCGAATAAATAAGTTTGGTGCACTTGATTTTCTAAATTGGTTTGAATTTATACAACTTGCAACAGGGAGTCATATCAACATAAATTACCAAATACTGAGGATTCTAAATATTATTTGATGAAACACATTTAAATGAGTTTGGTGCACTTGAGTTTAAACTTGCTTTTTTGAGTTTATTTAACTTTGTGCAACAAAGTTCTGCTTACTAGAAAAACTGATTGCAGAATGTTGACTTATTTTTTTTTGTTGATGTTACCTCAGATTTTTTACAGTGTGGAATGATTCAACGCATACCACCTCATCTGTGAAGCATGGTGGAGGTATTGTCAGCGTTTGGGCATGTATGCTTATAAGTGGAAGTGGTTCTCTTGTATTTATTGACTATGTGACTTGATAAAAGCAGCTGGTTGAATTCTAAAGTGTATAAGGCTTTATTATCTGCTCAAATTCAGCCAAAAACTTCAAAACATTGGATGGTGCTTCACAGTGCAGATGGATAGGGCCCTGAAGCATACTACGAATGCAACACAAATTTTTTTTTTTTTTTTTAAAGCAAAGAAGAGCAATGGTTAGCAATGGCCAAGCCAATCATCTAATTGTGATCCACTCAGACATAAAGGCCTGGTAGAGCATCACCAAAGAAGAAACCCAGCATCTGGTGAAGTCTATGGGTTCCATATTTCAGACAGTTACTGACCTCAAACGATTTACAACCAAGTATTAAAAATTAAATTTTTGTCACACCAATTGTAAACACTGACTAACACTGACCCAAGACCAGCTTTCTACTGCCCTTTCTGATGGCAGCACCACTGTAGTCGTGTCGTCATTTTGTATTTGGCGCCACGCTCTTAGGCCCATGTTGGGAGCTCCGGGTCTGAGCTTCGGTTCTCTGCGGCTGGAGTGAGGAGGGTTTTGGAAAGGTCGCCTCTGTCGCACCCTGAGCTGAATAACAATGTTCAGAACCCGATGCGTTTTGTCCTGTGAAACCAGCTAAAGCTGCTGCACCGAAGTCACGTCATTAGACTGGCAGCCCCCTTAAGCAGGTTATCGCCCCCCGATCCGCTCATTTCGGCTCTCAGAATATCCGCATTATTTTAATGCTGGTAACATTTTCTGAGGACATGGCCAGCTTTTTGTTCCGACTTTTCCAGCTCCACCTTAAGTGCAGCAGTCGCTTTCTGAACTGCCGCGCCATTTGAAGTGGAGCGGGAAATACGAACAAGCAGCCGGTGAAAAAAAAGCTGACTTCAGCTTCACGGAGGGTAGAAAGTCACGATATGGGGAGGCTTCACTAGAAACGCTTAACAGCTGAATAACTAACTCATTTTTGCTGTTTCATCGATCTAACAGGTCAGTATTTTGTCTTGCTTGCTAACGTTCGTGATAGCTACTCACAGCTGCTGCACCATTTAAGGTGGAACGGGAATATTCAAACAAGAAGCTGCGGAAAAGGCAGCGTCGTAGTTTTAAAATGGGTATTTTGCGTGGACCAATCATCACATATATTAGTATTATAGCTGTTTACGATCTTGTGGTTCAGAGGATCCAGTGGTATTGGGGAGAGAATGTACACAGGACAAAACGCATCATTGTTGTTTGGCACGCGGTGCGACGGAGGCGATTTCTCCGAGTCCACTTCTCGGAGGACCTCTTCGTTCTGGCCATGGAGAGGTGGGGCTTGGCACGGTGTTGCTCATATGGGCGTGAGGAGGAATATGGAACGACGCACAACTGCAGTGGTCCTTTAAACTGTAGAACGCGATGACGTCACAATGATTCGTCTCCATAGCGACGGGCGGGTATAAATACCGGGGCGAGTATAAATACTGGGGTGGGTATAAATACCGGGGCGGGTATAAATACCGGGGCGGGTAGAAGTCTATAAATATTGATGAGCAGCCGGTTTTTGGTCATTGAAGCGACAGCAGCTGTTGCATCGGTGACAGCAACAAAAGAACACAACAATGGATAAAGAGAAGGCGGAATTGAGAAAGAGTAAGACAAACAAAAAGCCGTGCAAGACGACACAGTCAGCAGATCCACGGGGAATGGAGCAGGAGACAGAGCTGTGTCCCCCACCCAGCCCCACAGCCTGCGGGTCCTCAGGCAACTGCTTCCCCAAAACCACCCTCTCCAAAAAGGAAAAGAGAAAGGGAGAGAAGCAGAGGAAACGGGAGGAAATCTGTAAGAGTGAGATGGGAACGGAGCAGTTTCACCGAGAGAACATCATCAGATGTTTGGAAGAAAAGGTGAAACATAATGAGATGGTGATCGCGAGCTTCCATGCAAGAGGAGAAAAGCTGAAGAAGATCAAAGAGAAGATAGCCAGAAAAGAGCATCAGACTCTGGCAATTGAAAAGAGAGACAAGAATCTGATGAGAGAGCTGCAGGCCATGAAGGAGAGGCTGATGCAGAAAGAAAAACAGAGAAAGGAAGAAAAGGTTACCAACCAGAACAGCATGGAAGTAGCCATCACTGTAAGTGTAGAGGAAGAAATGGCAAGACGGAAGCACATAGAGAGAAAAGAGCGGCGTAGGGCCAAGCGGATGAAGAAGCTGTCCCCTCACAGACAGAAGTCATCCAGGCCTGAAAAGGACGCTCAGCGCTGGAGTTCTGAAGAGTCCGTTATTGATGGAATCCAGCAGGAAAGTGCTGTCCAGGAGCTATGGAAGCCTAAACCATCCACTTCCTCCCCATCTGACCGCAGCACACATCCCACTGCAGAGGACCGCGTGAGGAATGAGAGCGGTGCTATCCCTCAGGAAGCCGGACCACAGCCTCAGGCTTTCGCTGACTCAGAAGCACAAGTAAAGGCTTCAGAGACTCTGACTCGGATCCAGACGGACGGATCAGTGAGTGCACAGACAGCCGAGGAGAAAACGGCGTGGAGTGGCCATGACGGTGGGGGAACAGTGTGCATCGAGGTGGACACTGAACAGGTGGAGCCTGCAGCACGGAGGTCATTTGGAAGCCAGATGCTGCAGCGTGTGCTGTCCTCTGTTCAGTCCTTGGTGCAGCATGTGAGAGTCCATTTCTCAGGTCAGCAAGTTCAAGCTGAGGACAAAAAAGAGGAGGATGAGCAAGTTTCTCCTCCACGCAAATTGATTGCACTCGGGGCGCCGACAGGGGTCCTTACTGTACACCTCAAGACCTGCAGCGCCTTCGGTAAAAATGCCCCTGTGAAGAAAGGCACTTGGGCTACTGTGCGGGTCAGTATTGAGGGAATGGTAAAGTACTCTGTGCAGCAGCCCTACAACGACCCCATGTGCTTCAACGAATGGAAGCACTTTTCCCTACAGATACAGGAGGAGGTTTTCGGGGTCAAGCAGTCAAGCTTAGTGGTGGTGGAGCTGGTTATTTCTGATCCTGACACAGCTGCCCCTAGAATCATAGGGAGAGACAGCATCAAGCTGCAGGAAATTCTTAAGAAATCTTCAGTCAACCACAAGTTTGACTTGCGGCTCGGACATCAGAAAGTTTGCAAGCTGGATGCAGAGCTGGCGTTCACCTACGGCTCTTTGGGCTATGGATACTCTCACCAGATCATACATGCAGGAAGAACAATGGAGAATCTGGTGGAGAATTCCCTCTTTCCCCGCTGCCCTCCTGATGAAGCGCAAAGACATCCATACAGTAATGTGATAACCCCCTCCACGCTGCCCCGATTGGACATCATTCCCTCTGTGATGCAGGAAGGTACATCAAGAGGCACAGAGTCCAGGATATCTGCTGGCCTGATGGACTGCATCCAGAGGAGAGGCAGGTTGTCGCAGTTACGTAAAGGTCTGGAGGAGTGTGAGACGGGAGAGGATAGGGTGCAGTTTCTGGAGAAACTCATTCTGAGGAAGAGTTTTAGCACCAGCTTTCCCAGCAAAAAGAATGCCGGCTTTTAGGTCCTGTCTAAATAGGAGAAAGAGAAGAGCGACGAGGACGATGAGGACGACAGAACAACAGTGGAAAGAAGAAGAACAACAGCAAACAATAAAGTATTGGATCTCCACAAATAAAAAATAAATAAAATAAATAAATAAAAAAAGAGAGAGAAGCTCTTCCATCTTTTAATGTTTACACTGTTTTGAATCTGCTACTTTCAGATTTCTATATATAGAATATATTACTATATACCTTACAAAATATGTGATATAATATGTGAATATCAAGATAGCATATGACATCTGCTATGACATGTTTATGGCATGTTTATGTCAATACTAAGTAGCAGAATTCAAGTAAAGTGCAGCTCAATTTTCTTTAATACGCACAATGACTACATTTTACATGCTGCTAGTTTAATTATGTCACACAACCATTATAACTACAGTTGAAAAACTACCATTCCAGATATTACAAGCCCATGTCAGGTTGTTTTCATATACAACTTTAGTTCCTAAATATTTGGACATCAATTAATAATACAATATTAGCCGTCTACCACAGTATACTAGAGCAGAAATTAAATAATGAATTTAATCCAAATAAGGTGAAAGATGCAGACTTTGTCTCTCCAAAATCACTGGACAAGGAGCTGCACAGCTGTTCCATGGCCAGATGTGTGTAATGCTCTCAATATTTCACTTACAAGTAAGCAGATAAAAGGTCTTGAGTTGATTTCAAGCATGACATTTGCACTTGGAATCTAGCTCTCAATATATAGTTCAAAGAGTTGTCACTGCCAGTGAAGCAAGCCATCCTTAATCTGAAATATGATGGAAAAGTATGGGAAAAGTATGGAATGATTCAACGCATACCACCTCATCTGTGAAGCATGGTGGAGGTATTGTCAGCGTGTGGGCATGTATGCTTATAAGTGAAAAGCAGCTGGTTGAATTCTAAAGTGTATAAGGCTTTATTATCTGCTCAAATTCAGCCAAAAACTTCAAAACATTGGATGGTGCTTCACAGTGCAGATGGATAGGGCCCTGAAGCATACTACGAATGCAACACGACTTTTTTTTTTAAAGCAAAGAAGAGCAATGGTTAGCAATGGCCAAGCCAATCATCTAATTGTGATCCACTCAGACATAAAGGCCTGGTAGAGCATCACCAAAGAAGAAACACAGCATCTGGTGAAGTCTATGGGTTCCATATTTCAGACAGTTACTGACCTCAAACGATTTACAACCAAGTATTAAAAATAATTTAAATTATGGTCACACCAATGTAAACAGAGAGCAAGAGAGCGCAATACAGTTAAGAAAGGACCAGAACTGGATGATGTGTAAAACAACTGATTCTGATGATTTCATCTATGTTTTGATCTGCTACAATACCATACTCTCAGATCGGATGAGGGAAGGAATCTTTAATTATTTAAAGATCTCACAGAAACCCTCTGTCCTCTTTAGTCTCCCTCGTTCTCTGTTTATCAGCACTCCTCCAAGGTGCCCTCTCCTTGCCTTAATTGGCCATTACCTCAGATGTTTCTCCAGAGAGTCCACTTGGTCATGTAGGGCTTTTGTGACCTTCGTCTGGGGTCTGAGAGAGAGAGAGAGAGAGAGAGAGAGAGAGAGAGAGAGACAGAGAGAGACAGAGAGAGAGAGAGAGAGAGAGAGAGAGACAGAGAGACAGAGAGAGAGAGAGAGAGAGAGAGAGAGAGAGAGAGAGAGAGAGAGAGAGAGAGAGAGAGATTAATTCTAGGAACATCCCAACTCCCAAACCTGACAGCTTCAAATCACTTCACTTTAGATAATTTCACACAAAAACACCAAGCCGAGGATTATTATCGCAGAGAGCGTAACCACAGTGAAGAAGCTGTTAGGTCAGATGTAAGCAGCCATCTCTCAGACAGTAAAGGCTGCTGCAGGAGGGAAAATTTGTGAGCGGAGATAGCAAAGAAATATTCACACGTAAAAATGGAACGGTCATCGACTTCGAATGAAGATCTCAACATGACTACAACATTATACAGCCGAGCTGAGATCTGCCAGGAGTAATGACACACCAGAGCAATCTTTGGGGAAATAAAATCATAATGAACCAAAGTGGCTTCAACATGACTGTCTCCATAATTGAGGATGTAATAACATTTCAGCACTTTATGATGGTGGTAGTTACTGAGATAGAAGCTAACGCTCGGGAGAATGTTTTTTAAAGTAAGTCGGAGGAGATTTGGTTTGACATGTAAGATTATTTGGATGTCAGTTTCCACAAGCACTTTAAGATGTTCATAGCATTTTATATACGTAGGGATGCATAGACGTATATGGACCATTCTACAGAATGAGTTCAAACTGTGGTCCCACTGTAAAAAGACTATTCAGACCTTAAATATTTACAAGGATTATATTATGATCTATTTAAACCTAATGCATTTATTATGATAGTAACAGGCTATATATTTACAAAATCACCATTTATAGCAGGGGTGTCAAACTCAAACAGTAAAAAGCCCATATTAAAAAAATGTCAACAAAATTTCATATTCAAAATATGCAGAAAAATTACAGTAAAAGAGACACTCATAGAAGACCTCAAAATATTACATGCACATTTGAAATATTCTAAATGTAAAATTTCCTGAGGTGCTCCATTGGGCTCCATATCTGAGCTGCTGAGCTAACGTTAGGTGTTAATATTGGTTGAACAGCAGCTGAAATACATTTTGATGATATCACTGGTGTGGAACTGTGTAGAATTGTGCAGAACTGAGGTGTAACCGCTGTCCTATAGGTTGTTACTGGGGTAGGAGAGTCGGAGTGCACATTACGTAGCAGTGCATGCTGGGGACTGTAGCGCAGCGCATTGTGAAACAGGCTTATATTAACAGATAATTACAACCCCAATTCCAATGAAGTTGGGACGTTGTGTAAAACAAATAAAAACAGAATACAATGATTTGCATATCCTTTTCAATCTATATTCAATTGAATACACTACAAAGACAAGATATTTAATGTTGTTTTTTGCAAATATTCACTCATTTTGAATTTGATGCCTGCAACATGTTCCAAAGAAGTTGGACAACAAAAGACTGGGAAAGTTGAGGAATGCTCAAAAAAACACCTGTTTGGAACATTCCACAGGTGAACGGGTGTCATGATTGGGTATAAAGGGAGCATCCCTGAAAGGCTCAGTCATTCACAAGCAAGGATGGGGCGAGGTTCACCACTTTGTGAACAACTGTGTGAGCAAATAGTCCGACAGTTTAAGAACAACGTTTCTCAACGTGCAATTGCAAGGAATTTAGGGATTTCATCATCTACAGTCCATAATATCATCAAAAGATTCAGAGAAACTGGAGAAATCTCTGCAAGTAAGCGGCGAGGCAGAAAACCAACACTGAATGCCCGTGACCTTCGATCCCTCAGGCGACACTGCATTAAAACCCGACATCATTCTGTAACGTATATTACCACATGGGCTCAGGAACACTTCAGAAAACCACTGTCACTGAACACAGTTCGTCACTCCATCTACAAGTGCAAGTTAAAACTCTGCCATGCAAAGCGAAAGCCACATATCAACAACACCCAGAAACGCCACCAGCTTCGCTGGGCCCGAGCTCATCTGAGATGGACTGACGCAAAGTGGAAAAGTGTCCTGTGGTCTGACGAGTCCCCATCACCCCATCACCAAGCACAAGACAAAGCGTTGAATGCAGCGGTTTTAAAGTGCCGCTACTGGACTCTAGAGCGAGTTTAGCATGGAAGAATTTGACTGGCCTGCACAGAGCAGCAGGACCTGATGACATTGAACCCAGGGTGCTGAATCTGTGTACGGAGCAGCGGTGTGGAATTCTTCAGCACATCTTCAATCTGAGCTGCAGCCTGAAGAGAGTCCCAACTATGTGGAAAACATCTTGTGTGGTTCCTGTCCCACAGAAATGGCAACCAACAGGACTGAATGACTATCGACCGGTTGCACTGACATCCCACTTAATGAAGACACTTGAAAGGCTGATGCTAGCTCATCTGAGACCTCTGGTCAAAACAGCTCTTGACCCCCTGCAATTTGCATACCAGGATGGCATTGGAGTGGATGATGCAGTTATCTACCTGCTGGACAGAACGTACTCTCAACTGGACACAACAGGCAGCACTGTGAGGATCATGTTCTTCGACTTCATTCAACACCATACAGCCTATGCTGTTAGGGGAGAAACTATGGCCGATGCAGGTGGATGAATCCATCATCTCATGGACAATGGGCTATCTGACTGGACGACCTCAGTTTGTACGACTGCAGGGCTGAGTCTCAGACATGGCTGTGTGCAGCGTTGGGGCACCCCACGGGACTGTGTTGGCTCCATTCCTGTTCAACCTGCACACCTCTGACTTCAGGTACAACACAGAGTCGTGTCATCTGCAGAAATTCTCGGATGACACGGCCATTGTGGGGTGCACTTCTGCTGGTTGCCGTAACCCTCAGTTCACACATTCCAACACTCAGCACCCCCGCTGCTCCAGTCTGACCTTCACAATGGCCCAGGTGAGAAATGAGCTCAGGAAGATCAAGGCGAAGAAGGCTACAGGGCCGGATGGCATCAGTGCCAGCTTCCTCAAGTCCTGCGCAGATCAGCTGTGTGGGATAGTGGAGCACATTTTCAATACAAGCCTGAAGCTGGGGAGAGTACCACAACTGTGGAAGACATCTTGTGTGGTGCCATTGCTGAAAACGCAGCACCCAAAGGACCTCAGCAGCTACAGGCTGGTGGCACTGACATCATGCCTGATGAACACACTGGTGAGGCTGGTCCTTAGACAACTCTGCCCTATGGTGAGCTCATCTATGGACCTCTTTCAGTTTGCTTACCAGCCTGACATCGGGGTGGATGATGCCATCATCTACCTGCTGCATGGAGCTCTTTCTCACCTGGAGAAGCCTGGGGCACTGTGAGAATCATGTTCTTTGATTTCTTCAGTGCTTTCAACACCAGGCAGCCTGGGCTCCTAAAGGACAAGCTGGAACAGGCAGGGGTGGACCATCACTTAACGCACTTGATCCTGGACTAACTCACCAACCGTCCACAGTATGTGAGGACAAGGGACTGTGTGTCCGACAACGTGGTCTGTAACACAGGGGCCCCACAGGGAATGGTGTTAGCACCGTTCCTCTTCACCTTGTACACTGCAGACTTCATGTACAACTCACCAAACTGCCACCTACAGAAGTTCTCTGATGACTCAGCGATCGTCAGCCGCATCACAAATGAGGACGATGGAGAGTACAGAGAGCCGATTCAGGACTTTGTGGACTGGTGTCTGCGGAATCACCTACAGATCAATGCGGGGAAGACCAAAGAACTGGTGGTGGATTTCTGCAGGCGCACACATCCCCCTCCAGCAGTGAACATCCAGGGAACGGACATTGAAAGAGTGGACTCTTATAGGTACCTGGGTGTGCACCTTAACTGTAAACTGGACTGGTCAGACAACACTGCTGCACTTTACAGGAAAGGACAGAGCAGACTCTACCTGCTCAGGAGATTGAGGTCATTTGGAGTGCAGGGGCCACTCCTGAGACTCCTCCTTTTTTGACACAGTGGTGGCATCAGCCATCTTCTATGGAGTGGTCTGCTGGGGCAGCAGGATCTCCACTGCAGACAGGAAGAAACTGGACAAACTGATCAGGAGGGCCAGCTCGGTCCTAGGGACTCCTCTAGACCCAGTGCAGGCGATGGGAGAAAGGAGGATGGTAAACAAGCTAGCATCCATGCTGGAGAACTACTCCCACCCCATGCATGAGAATCTGGCAGCACCTGGCAGTTCCTTCAGTGACCGGCTCCTTCACCCCAAGTGTGTGAAGGTCCGTGATCGCAGGTCCTTCCTTCCTGCTGCGGTGAGACTGTTCAACCAGCACTGCTCCAAGTAGACCACACACACATACAATATATACACACACAATATACACACATTCAGTATGTAAACATTTTTCATTGTGCAATATGTTCCTAAGTGCAATACAGAATTTATGCAACTCTTATTTATTGTAAATAGTCTAGAGATTTAGGTTTAATTTTTTATTATTTATAATGTTGATAATGCTTATAATGTTTCCCATTTCTATTACTGAGTGCCTTACTCCTGTTACTCTGCTGCTGCTGTAATACTGTGAATTTCCCCGCTGTGGGACTAATAAAGGATTATCTTATCTTATCTAACCCAGAGTAAGCATATGGTTCAATGACAGTGCAACAGCACGAAAGTTTGGGAGAGTCTATTCCAACATAAATAATGGAAGAAACTCCTGACTCTCACCAAACTTTGTGTAAATAGACCCCAATATAGAAATATGTACACATATGCAGTTGTGACTGGTTTGTTACTTTTTTCTGACTGATGACATTCTATAAAAATATTGGTGTTACAAAACTGACACTAGAGTATTTTCACCTAAAATTAGCTGATAAAGAAAGAGATTGTTACAAAAATGATAAGAGGATATTAGTCATAATTAATCTTTTAGTACTTTCACTTTTGATCCTTAAGTACATGTGAAGGCAAATACTTTTGTACTTTTACTCAAGTGGAGGTCTAAAGGGAGGAACTTCTACTTCTACTTTACCTTGTGTATCTTTACTTTAACTCAAGTACATGGTTTAAGTACTTCCTCCACCACTGTTTAATAAGTGCAGTAAAGTACATTATAATAAACACTTAACTCAGTGCTCACTTAAGCACTTGAAAAAAGAAGTGTCTTTAATCTGTCTTTGAAGACCACAAGAGTTAAGTAGCAACCAGTAAGGAGTGCAGCAGTGGAGTGACGTGACTGAACTTGGGAAGATTGAAGACAAGCTGTGCTGCTGCATTCTGGATGAGTTGCAGAGGTTTGATGCCCTTCATAAGAAGACCAGCCAAGCAGTAAAGCCTTGAGATGACAAGGGTTGAATCCTCTGGATATTGTACAGGAGAAACCTGCATGACTGAGTCAGGTTCGCAGTATGAACTAAGAAAGATCACTGGCCATCCAGAGTCAAACTAAGACTTCTTGGCTCTTCAGACAGAACGATCAGAGTTCTCGAATAAGATGGCAAGATCATGATGAGGACCTGTAGTTGCAGGGATGAATAGCAGCTCAGTCTTGATAGGATTGAGCTTTAGGTGGTGAGCTGCCTCCATGAAGACATGTCAGTCAGATATGCCAAGATGCGACTGGAAACCTGGGTGCCAGAAGGTGGGAAAGAAAGCATTAGTTGAGTGTCATCAGCATAGCAGTGGTAAGAGAAGCCATGAGAGGTTATTATATCACCAAGAGAACGAGTGTAAGGTGAAAAGAGGACCCAGCACTGAGCCTTGTGGGATGCCAACGGGGAGCCTCCATGAAGAGAATGTGGTCCCTCTCCATGTTACCTTATAAGAGCGACCCTCCAGATAGGACTTGAACCACTTCCACACAGAGCCTGTGATTCCAAGGTTGTTGACATCCAGAAGGATTGTATGGTTAACTGTGTCAAAAGCTGCTGAGAGGTGTAAGCAATCTGGGGATCTTGACCACCAAACTATATATTTTTTTGGAGATCTTGCCTTTCCAACTATAGGTTATTTAATGGTATTTTAAAAGAATCAGAAATATATGCCAGTGTGTAGATGTTCTTTTGTGCCTTGAACTTATCTGTGTGATGGTCAATGTTGTCTAGCTCGAGAGAAGCTATCAGAGTCAGGCTCTACGCACCCATACTCATTCACACAGACACACACACACCAGTGGTGGACAGTAACTAAGTAAATGTAATCATGGGCGTGGTAGTGGGGGGAAAAGTGGACCTGACTACCCAGGGCCCGTGTAGGGAGAGGGGCCCATGAAAATCCAGATAATTTTTTTTTTTGTGATGTTTTTATTTTGGTGTTTAATTGGGCCCTCTAATGAATTATTTATTAATTAATATTTCAAATATATGGATAACATCAACTGAGGGAATGAACTTTAGTCACAGTCCTCTCAACATATTGGACATTCTGGGGCCCCCTCTTGGAGGCGCAAAATGGTTTAGTCCGCCCAACAGCTACCGGCAAGTGTAACGGCAGTGAGCCCAGATTGAATGACCTGGGGTCTGGACATCATGCTGCCCAAAAAGCACAAATCAGGTTATCAAAAGAAGAAAGAAAGGAAGGAGAAAGGAAGGAAAAAGAAAGAATGCAGAATGAGGGGAGGCAGCTGTTGACAGCTTTCTTTCCCAAAGGTGAACCGAGTTTGCTTGTTATGCAAAGTCCAATTAAAGTTAACGTAGTCCACTCCAGACAGCTGCTGCTGTTTGTATGCTCACGTGAAGTCGTTAGCTTAGCTAGTTGCCAACAAGGCTGCTTGCGGCTGTAAGTATAAAGACAATTATGAGCCGGCTAACGTTAGCTGTCAACATTAACCAGTTTCAGAAACAAACAGTGGCGCTGGCGCAGCAGCAGGAGCAGCAGTGGCCAGTCCTGACGGCTCTTCTGAAGATGAGCCTGAGGTTAGAGATGAACAAAGACAAGGTGAGATTTTTGTTCAAGTATTGAACGGCGAGCTTCCCCCTTACGTTGGTATGTTGGTTCGCGAGAGAGAGAGAGAGAGAGAGAGAGAGAGAGAGAGCGAGCTGCTGACTGGTAGAATTACTGCCTAAATCTGAGTTGTTTACCTTAAGTTTAAAGTAAGTTAGCCTTTTGGTTCTCTAGTCCTCTAGTTTGCAGACTGGCTAGTGCAAGTGTAGACCTGACCAAAGTGGCACCCAAAGACAAGGAAGGCAAAGCATTCCCTGACTATCTTCAATATGTTAAGTCGGCCAATGGGCGTGAGAAGATTAGGAGGGACTGGTTGATCCACAGTGACAGCACAAAGGCTCTGTTCTGCATCCCATGCCTTCTGTTCTCACATGAGCAGACAAGGCAATCAAAAAGTGCACTGAACAGCAAGGATGGACTTAAGTTATCAGACATTAAGTGGCAAAAAATGTATAGAAAGTTCCCAGAACATGAGACACACACTCCCCATAAGCAGTGCAATGTAAAATGGAAAAGCCTTCAGCACTCATTATTGGTAGCCACAGGAGTTGATGGGCACCTTCAAAAACAGTTCCAGACAGAGGCAGAGAAACATACCAAGATCTTAGAGAGGCTTTTGGATGTAACTCTTCATTTGGCTTCAAGAAATCTTGCATTCAGAGGCAAAACCTCAAATTTGGATGATGTCCATAATGGCAATTTTCTTGGAACTCTTGAGTTGTTGGCCCATTATGATCCCTTCTTACACGAGCACTTAGAAAAAGTAAGACAAAATAAGAAAGGGTCACGTTTAACTCACTACCTAAGTCCAGACACGCAGAATGAGTTTATTGAGCTCTGTGGCAAAAGAGTGCTCAACACTATCCTGAAAGAAAGAGAAGATACAATATATTACTCTGTCATATGTGACTCAACACCAGACATATCTCATACAGAACAGAACGTGCTATTGGTAAGATATGTACATCACGACAAAGAAGACAGTGGTGTTTGGAAGATAGTTGAGAGGTTTATCGAATTCAAAGATTTTCACAAAAAGACAGGCCAGGAAATTTCCGAAATGATTCTAGAAGCGTTGCAGTCCAATGGCATACCTTTACAAGAATGTAGAGGACAAGGATATGATAATGGAGCCAACATGTCTGGGAAGGTGAAAGGAGTACAAGCTCAGATTTTAAAAGTCAATCCACTTGCTACATTCTCCCCCTGTGCTTCCCACACCCTCAATCTGGTTGGTGTCCATGCGGCTGAGTCATGTCCAGAGGTTGCAACATTTTTTGGCTCTGTAAACCGTCTTTATAATTTCTTCAGTGCTAGCCCAGAGCGATGGGCAACCTTGAAAGAAAAGACGGGATGTTCTCTTCATCGTCTCTCGAGGCACTAGAATGTGTCTTAGCCACCTGCAGTCTGACAAGTGAAGCCAAGTCCGAGGCAAATGGTTTGATCAGTTATTTCAAGACCTTTGATGCCATCGTCCTTCTTACTGTGTGGGTAAAGATTTTACAGTGCATTGAAAACCGAAATGTGATTCTTCAGGCAGGAGATATTTCTCTGGATGTTGAGGCTGCAAACATCAAGGCACTACAAGAGGAAATGCAGGCTTTTCGTAATAGATGGGACTCGCTGCTTGCAGAGGCCTCCCTAGTAGCACAAGCAATGGACGTCCCTGATCATTTTCGGAGTGAAGAGAGATGAAAGCGGAAAAGGAAATGCATGCCTGATGAGATGACACAAGAAGATGCAACTACTGAAGACAGTGCCGAAAATGCATTCAGGAACAACATATTTTTTGTTGCAATGGATAGAATCATCAGGGACTTGAGTGCAAGGTTCCAGACCACAGCAAACATATGTGAAACATTTGCACCTATTCTGAAGCTGACTGATATGACTGAAGCGCAGATAAAAACAACATGCCGGGCACTGGCAAAAATATATCACATGGATCTCTCACAAGAATTTGAAAATGAAGTGCTACACTTCCGCACCATATATGATGCTACATTTCTAAAAAATCTGTCTTCTCTTGAGCTCCTTAATGCCATCTGGAAGATGCAGCTACAGAGCATTTTTGGAGAACTTTGTATTGCTTTGAGAATTTTCTGCACACTTCCTGTTACAGTTGCAGGGGGTGAACGGGCTTTCAGCAAGTTGAAGCTGGTTAAGAACTACCTGAGATCAACAATGGGCCAGGATAGACTGAACAGCCTCGCCATTCTATCGATTGAAAGCCAATTAGCCAAACAATTGGACTTTACAGATCTTATTAGTGACTTTGCAAACAAAAAGACCCGTAAGTGGGCATTTACTGGGATGTAAATTACATCTTTACATCTCGTGTCAGCAAGGCTTTATTTCTTTTTCTGCAAGCTGAAGAACAATTTGACAGTTGACATTTTGTACTATCGCAGGCTCTATTGATAAGATGACATAAGCCTTTGATGTAAAAAAGCACCAGTCACAACTTCTTTTTTTCACATTGAAACAATATTTTTCTGTTCATTTCTACTGTACATTCTCATTACAAAATGAATGTAGCTTATTTGATTTGATTCTGAGTGTACAGTTGTCTCCTGTTCTCCTGTTCAAGAGTAAATGTTTTTAAATCAAAATTTGCACAAGTGTCATGGATCAAAACGTTAGTACACAAACCAGATGTAGCCTAATGTTTTAGGTATTTGAGCACAAGTAGGCCAAATGCATCAATACAGGTGGTGAATGAAAGAACCTCTCATCAATATAATCTGATCTGATTGTAGCTTAAAACCTTATTTATGCTTTTTTATTTTAAATAAATACCCCCTTTTTTTTGGTCACGTTCCTCGTGTACTGGCATGGATAGGGGCCCACTGACATTAAGAGTGTACAGGGCCCAGAATTTGCTGCTACGCCCCTGAATGTAATTCATGGCTGTACTTAAGTAGTTTTTTTGTGTATCTGTACTTTACTTAAGTTTTTCCATTTTGGGTGACTTTTTACTTTCACTCCACTACATTTCAAAGTCAAATATGTGACTTTTTTACTCCACTACATTTTGAGAAATCTGTCGTTCCTTTTGGTTTCTGTGTATAAAAACGTAACATGTCAAAACGAAATAAGCACAAAGCAAGAACACCAATCAGGGCACAGTGGTCACTTTGTTCTGAGCTTGTTTTGACCTGTTGGTCATACCGACCCAGTGAAATAGCATTGTTTGATGCAAATTCTTTCAGTTCATAGGCGCTTTTTGGTCACCAAATTACCACTGCGAGTCTTCTGCCAGTCTGACGATGCCACTTTCCTCACACAGGAGCTGAACCTCAAATGGCTCCCTGCTCCCTAACTACGTAGTGCACTAGCTACACAGGAACTTATGCAACAATGCAAAATATCGTTTGAGATTCATTCACATTAACACTCAACGCGCAGTGCAATATTTGACAGAAAAAGGCTAAACGTAATGTTTCTAAACGTTATGTCACACGGCACACTATTCAGTTAGGGAGTATTTAAGTAGGGAGTACGGAGCTGTTTGGGATGCAGCCTGGGTCCGACGCTAACCTACTTCTGACTGAAACACAGATATTTGAAGCGTGTTTAAGCCATTGGGATGACATTCGTTAGACTTTTATTTAGCCGTTTTTCAGTGATGCACATCGTGAGTACTTTAATTCAAGCCCGTGATATTAATGTTGGAGTTGTTTAACATGTTTGCTATCTTTTAGCCTGTTAGCTAGCTGACCAGCCTAGTTCTAGTAAAGTATATAAGTTTGCAGCCCCTCGGTTTAAACAAAAACAGGTTCTTACTTCATCAGTACACTCGGTGCTTTAGCATTAGAGTCAAAGATTAATCCATTAACAGCTAAAGGGCTTTCCGAGCTGTAGCAGTAACGTTTATACAAGGTCCAGTTGTTGTGAGGGGGTCATAGCCGTGGACTTCAAACCCGGCTCAGCCAATCAGAGTTCGGGATCGGAACGATCTCTTTCATAACGTTCATTAAAATCTGAAAAGTGAATATTCTACACCTTGTAGCTCTGCAGAGATATGTGAATTTGTGTGTCAGTGATTAGATTTCTTTTGAATTATTTAAAACTTTGGGCTCACACACTTTCACTGTAGGTTTCAAACAGCATCATTTATTTATAGGAGACTGATTTGATATGATTTATTTAGACGCTGCTGAGCTGAACCAACTGTGTGTTTATCATTCTGATCCACCAGGTGGCGCCAAAGCGTTAAAACTGAAACCTCACTGATCCTCTCAGTATCTACATTAACGGCTCTGTGCTGTTCAAATGAATGAGCGCATGAACATCTGTCTTCACATCCGTTTCATTTCTGCATGCATTGAATGTCCAAATCACTTAAATTCTTTATAAATAAAACACTGAACCTAAAGCCACAATCAGGAAACAACTTGTGGGTCTGATTTATTATTGCAAAAAACAAGATACTTATGAAATAACAGTAAGGCACTAAATCAAGCATAACATGCATAATATAATTAATAGGAATCAGTAGATCATTTTTTGGTTTCTATTGGTTGAAAGTGCAAGTTTGTTTCTAAATATAAAATAATTCTAAATAATTCTGCCTCATCAGGCCTAATTATAACTGAACGACTTCAAACACAGACAGACGTCACCATCCACGGTATTTAGCGATGCTGCTCATTTTCACTAATTATGAATCTGTAATTGTAAACAAATGTTTTTGATCAGAGTTTCAACATGGCAGTCTTGGTTGGTTCAGATCTCTGTGAGGAAGCACATATGATGTGCAGCGGTTTGGCGGTAGACCTGCACTCAGAGAGCTGCCATTGAGGCGAGAGATCATTTTGATCCCAGCTGAGAACAGCTGACTTCTGCTATCTGTTCATAAGCAGGACTCCTAACCACAAACTGCTCCAGAGGAGGGTCCAGAGGAGCTGGGTCCTCCTGCTCCAGAGGAGCTGGGTCCTCCTAGATGTAGAGTTTAGAGCTGTTTGGTGATTTTCCTGCTCAAACTCACCTGTTTCAACTAGTCAGTAGATCTGTCACAGTGTAATGTTATGTTTCTTAGCACCATTCATTGGCTCTAAATGGCTACAACTGAAACGTTATCTTTCATTAAATGAAACAGACTCCGTAGTTTTAGTCTGAGTCAGTGTTAATGTTAATGCTTGATGCTGAGTCTGTTTACTGATGTTCTCATCTTCTTCCTTGTGTGTCTGTGCAGGCTGGACTCTCTCAGGTGAACTAATGTTAAAACGATCACAGGACACACTGGTAGCTCAGCACTGCTGTCCTGGTCCCATATTGACCTGCTGACCAAACCTCAGAGAGTCACCTTGTTGATTAATAGAGGAGATGATTTCACTGAAGTGTTCAGTGGTGATCAGTGCAGAGACAGATTCCAGTGCTTTAGTGAGGTAAAAGTAAACAAAATCACCAACAATGTAAATTAGCTTTAGCTGCTAGCTATGTTTTTCAGAGTCATGTGAAATAGTAAGGACACCCCATAAAATATTTAGCTCTTTATTAAAAAAAAATATGGGCATACAGTCAAACAGTTTCTGTAGATTATAGTATTTTAAAGTTTATGTATTTGCATCACCTTTGCAAAAGCAATGAAAATTTGACACGTTGACTGGGAGAAAGTTCCCCCCACTCCTCCATGCAGAATTCATTCAGCTCCGTGATGATTGGGGCGTTTCTTGCATGTACAGCCCGTTTCACATCAGCCCACAGCATCTCAATAGGATTAAGAGCCGGTCTTTGACTTGGCCGTTCCAGAACTCTCCACTTCTTTCTTTGGAGCCGTTCTTTAGTGGATTCACTGGAATGTTTTGGGTCATTCTAATGTTGACGGTTCACCTCCACTTTGGCTTTTGAATTCAGTAAAGAATTCATAGTGAATTCTATAATGGAGAGCTTGCCAGGCCCTGCTGCAGCCAAGCAGCCCCAAACCCTGACATGTCCACCTCCATGCTTCACAGTTGGTTAGACGTTTTTGTGCCTGTTTGCTGCGTGTTTTGTTGGCAGCAGACATGTCTTCTGTTACTGGATTCACCTCTCCAAAACAAATTGTTCTAGAAGTCCTGGTCTTTGTCTCTGTGTCTTCTGGCAAACTTTAGTCTTGCCCTGACAGGATTTCTTTTGACAGCAAGCTTTTCCTCCTTGCACATATCCCATGAAAATTAAACTTGTGTCGTCTGTTTCTGATGGCAGATGCAGGTACTTAGACATGAACTGTGGCAAGAGCTACCTGTAGGTCCCGTGATGACATTTTACGATTGTTAGAGACTTCCTCAAGCAACTTGCGATCTGCTCTTGGGCTAAACTTGCCAAGACAGCCTAATACCACTCACATCTGCAATGTAGAGCAAAATAAACTGAATATCTGAGGTTTCAATAAGACAGTCTCCTCCAAAATCTCTAACAATGTTTTAGTCATTTGCAGTTGATGTGGCCCACCTGATTCTAATTTTATGCATTTTTAATTTGTAGTAAATGTGAGAGCGTCCTAAACTTTTTCTCACAATAAAATTGCATTTTTATTTACACATAGTACAAATTATATTTCTTTAGTTATATATAGTTCTATTACCTCCATCTCTCAGTATGTTTAAATATTTTAAAAAAGATAAAGGTTTTTATGGAGTGTCCTAATTTTTTACACATGACTATATAAAGCACTTCAGTTAATTATTTAGTAGAGTCCATAGGAAAATGAATACTTCCTCTTGGCTTCAGGTCTTATTTTAACAGTGTGATGGTGCAAGGTTTGTGGGAATTATCTGCTCAAAGCTGGAGGTTGGGATCATTTAAAATCGTACATCTAAAATATTTCAGTGGCTTCGATGATAGTAGCTTATGATGCAACACTGCTCTTGAAAAGTTGGATCAGATATGTTGCCCCAGTTTATTACACACCAACCGGCCACTTCATTAAATATGTGGATACCTCCTTGTATCTACACTGTCCATTTTATCAGCCACACTTACCTGTAGACTGTAGTCCATCTGTTTCTCCGCATAATTTGTTAGCCCCCTTTCACTGTGTGCTTCAGTTGTCAGAACTCCCACAAGACCACCACTAGTAGGTATTATTAAGGTGGTGGATCATTCTCAGCACTGCAGCCACACTGACGTGGTGGTGGTGTGTTACTGTGTGTTTTTCTGGTGAAAAGTTTTTAAACACTGTGTCCACTCACTGTCCACTCAATTAGATGCACCCAGGGGCACTGTTTGGGGTGAAAAGTTAGAACGATTCTAAGGGCCTGTGACTGACAGGGGACCTAAAGAATTATTCGGACGTTACACAATTTTCATAATTTTTTTTTAGTATTACTTTATTAACCTATCATCATTAATAGAATGTTTTATTTACAATGTACTCATAAAACTAACAGTTTCTTTTTTTCTTTTTTGTCAAAAAGTAAACTTTCAACTGAGGAAAGAGCTGAGGGTAAAAGATGGACAAAGTATGCAGAGAAAACTACACGGTGCACCTATATGGTAAGTGGAGCTAATAAAATGGACGATAAAAAAAGGAGGTTTACCTAATGAAGTGGCTGGTTAAAGGGAATAAATATGAGCTAAGTCAAGACAATCACGTAGGTGCATTTTTATTTAATGCAATACCATTTGTCTCATTAAAAATCTTAAATGTTAGAAAATTTTTGAGGGTTTTTATATGTTCTTTCATCTGTGATGTGAATCACATTCATGTATTTGTTTGTCTAAATTCATGAGGGTGTTTTGTTTTATTTTAGTGTTTAAATGTAACTCTAAACAACATGTTATGACAAGCATTACTTAAAAAGTGAGCATCAAAGCAAGAAAATACAAGCATTACTCTGTAATCGACTCTGAGACATATTTATTCAGTTTACTTTGTTCTGATGCAGGTGTGTGTGCTGGTGTGGCTGTGTTACTGTGTGGTATGTGTTAATAAATCAAAACAGAATAGATGCTTACGGGACAGTTTTTACTACAGATCTCAGGGTCACAGCAGTGAAGGGTCAGAACCAGAGAACTCAGCAACTGAAATCCAAAAAACAGTCCAGGGTGAAATACATCAGTAAAAATACAGCAATAAAGCAAGTCAAGGACATATGAAAAGACAAGTCAGAGTAACATGAAAAAACAGGTCATACACAGGAAAGCTTACAAACAGGATAACCCGTGCAAATGTTGACAATATTTCAACATTACAAATGACACAAAACTAGACATACACACCTATGGAGCCTTGTCCTTATGAACAAACTTTCATATGAGGTTATTTTAATCAAATGTGCAAAGATTTGACAACTTTAATGTCTATTTCTATCCTCAATTTAATTAATGTGTGATACTGGAATAAAAGTCATTATTAAACATATAAGGTCCATTATTGACCAGCTGAATTTACCTCCTATTTTCTCCAATATAAGTTGTCTTCTCTGCATTTCCATAATGATGGAACCCAAACATCATTAGGGTAATGCTGCTCACAGTCATTACAGAAATCTTGGATACTAATTTACCTTTAACATTAAGTCTGATATATTTAAAATTTCCATTGCAGAAGACACGCAGAAGACACAAACATCCCATCCTCACTGATTCTTATACACACTAATGTCCTTCAAAGAGAAGCACACACTCTCTCTACCACACTGCCTGTGTGTCTCTCTTTCATATTCTCTATGCTTCTCAGGAAACCTCAACAATCACCTTGTCATTTTTCAATCCCTTTCCTGCACACTGAGATGTCACAAAACAACGTTGCTGCACAGAGCAGCACTTAAAGACCCTTTTAAGTAAATTCAGAGATTTGCTTCAAAACATATTACACATGTTAGAAATTGTGGAAAGGCTGTGAATTATGTAGTACAGAATTGTGGAGTTGGACTGTTAAACTGTTTTTCATGATCTTAGTGATTTTTAGGTGGCCCTGAAATCATGATGCACTGGATTTGTACTTAGCATGATCCCTCCCCCAACAGTAGAAAACTATAGTGTGGTAGCATCAGTAGCTTAACTAGGTTATGCAAGTCGGCAATACCTGACTTGCATAAATGGGGAAAAAAATGACCATTTTGTTACTGACTAAGTAGAATGAAAGTGTTTCTTAGGTAAGTTAGTGTCCTTTGGCTCTGAATTGGATTCTCTGTTGGGTCAAACATGTAAGGCTATACAGTTCCAATAAAGCTGTTAGACGGAGCATATCGCTGCTGTCGGAAGATCTCCAAAATGGCAACTTTACAGGAGAAGGAAAAAACATATTTTACTTTCAGTGTAACTCAATGGAACCAGAATTTTTCCCATGTCATTTTGGGTAATTTCTTTTAGGCCATTCATCATAAAATTGACAAACAATGTAAAGAGTCACAGATACTTTCAAATTATGTCAAAAACTGAAAAATGCCAAAAATGGAGATACAAGGTTTTCTTCCAACAGCAACGATATATGGAGTTCATTTTGAATGTTTGATTAGAAGATTATGATGTTTGAAAAAGGAATATTACACTTTGAGAGGCAGCAGTGCTCTGAGCGCGTGGCTAATGCTAGTAAACTCACTGATCCAGCTCATACAACAGGACTTCAGTAGGGATTTGAGAAACAGTTCATAGAGATGACCATATACACAGCCACTACTGTGCATATACAGCAGTGGGGCTAACTGTCTGTCTTCTTCCATGCATGTTGAGGGTCCCATTAGGTCCACAGCAGCACAAAGCCCAGCCAGGTCATCTGGTCAAAGGGCAGTCACTCTCAGAAACATGAACACTACAGTTGAAGACACTGAGTGTAAGGCAACTGCTCTCCCAGTCAATCAGAGAGAACCCTGTGAGATAATGCTGTGCTGAGCACACTGTAGAGCCCACGGTAGAAGAGGCATGTGACTGCTGTGAAGACATCTCGCCATTCAATTCTGTCTAAAGCAAATAATTTAAAATGAAAATTATTGTCAGCATTAGAATTCTCGTGTCCCAATAGAAGTTAAGTAGTGAACTGAATAATAATTGAAGCATGCCAATAAAAGAAGACCATGGATTCTGTATGTACACCTTTTTCATCAACAGAAGTGCTTTATAGGCATAAGTAAAATCCTGACTGTTATCACTGAACCCACAGAGATGTGAAATGGAAGTCATTCAAAGATGAATAAACCACACTTCTGATGAGAGTTTTGAGAGGATCAGTCGTGGCCATGACTTAGTAAAGCATGGGAAAGAGATCCTAACTTAGTAAGCCATGACTTAATCATCTCATTCAAACGACCTTACTAAGTCGTGGCCATGCATTAGGATCTTGTTCCCATGCATTAATAAGGCGTGGCCACGCATTATTTTTATTTATACAGGATGTCACCAGCAGGGCTCCTTATGAAACAGATATCGACGCGTTTACTTTTGAAGAAGTCAGAACACAGACGTTTGCGTTTTCAGTGATGTACTCAAGAACATTGTAGCACTAGCATCATGCTATCAGCTAAGAATCAAGCCAGTTTTTAGCTTTGCAGCCCAGTTCTCTGAGCGCTGCGTATTTTTAACAACATCATGTATTTACCTCCTTGACATCTCAGATAAGTTGAGTGGTTCAACACGCATTTCATTTATTATCAATGAATTTATCACTCGCTTAGACCTCATCTGTTGAAGTAAGGCCTGATGAAGTAACTCAGCCACCGAAGATGGTAGATAATTATCTGACAGTAAGCTGCAACAGGAGGGTTTGTGTGTTTACTCAGAAGAGAACTCAGACCAGAATGAAGAAGTAGTCAAAAACAACAAATTCCAAAATGATGTCTGGATTTGGTTCAGTCACTGAATTCACTAGAAGAAAATAGCCGAATTGTCCCTTTGGCTGTCCGAATTCACTTGAATTGCACTGCACACTGTGATCTCTGAGGGACCACATAATACTTCCCCTTTCTCAGAACATCAGCTTACTAGTAATATGTCATCAGTATATGTGTGGTTCACTGACCGTTACATGACCTGACTCTCTTCACACAACAGCAAACAGAATGTCAACGAACATAGCAACTATAATCAATACAAATCTATACGATTCAAATCTGCTATTTATTAGTAACTTGAAAGCACATTAAAATATTCAGTGCCATAACCTTTTGTTGTATGGTTTATTGTAAACTAAGCAACTATATAAACAATAAAAAGTGTTAAAATCGTAAATTGGTAATTAAAGCATTTCTTTAAACATAACCATCAAACAAGAAAATGTGAAAACAGGACAGTTGTGCATTACTCTGTAACAGGCTCTGAGTGCACATCTGTATATTTATTTGGTTTAGTTTGTTTTGATGCTGGCGTATTCAGTTTGCTCTCCGATGCCGATCTGAACACGTGCTGGTGTGGCTGTGTTACTGTGGGCTATAGTTGAGTACATCACATCATCAGAAACTGTCTGTGGAGAGAGAGAGGGAACAATTATAAAATTATAAATATATAAATAGCATACATACCAGCAGAGTTCTCTAACACATGCACATACACATTCTAGTGGCTTTTTCTCACACCATAAGCTTTTCCAGTAGAAACAATAGAAAACATCCTACAACCCACTACTTAATGGAGGACATGTACATAAGCATTACTCTATATATACCCATCTTTTAACAATACAAATGCGTATGGTATAATGATTTAATAAAGTGTAATCCTATCTGTTAATGTAGAATCCACACAGTGTAATCTGTAGTTAGTATAGCGCAGTGGGTAAGACTGCATTAGCGCACAGTGCTGTACCAATAAGAGACACTGGGCAGGACTCCTGACATTTACCTACAAAAGCAAAGAAAAAAAATGATGGAATTAAAACACAGATCAACAGCAGCAAAGCAAGGTGTGCTAACCTGATTCTCCTGCTTTCTGTTAAGGCCCAAATGTCCGTCTGTGGTCACCTTCTGTCCACTTCTCCTTCCTAAAAGGAAAATAAGTCATCGCTGAGCTTTATATGTGAGGTTTATATGTGTTTGAACTCCGAGAGATAAAGAGAATCTGAGAGCAACGTTCAATGTAATTTATACAAAGTTGTAAATTAAGGGTGACCAATCTTATCCACTGCAGTATGGCTCCAAGTTTTTGTCACAAAAATTTCAGATTTCACTTGCTTAAACATTAATGTCAGTCATCGTCATCTGAGCATGTGAGCTCCAGCTTTGTTGAAACGTAAATCTGCAGCCTCACTGGCCCTCTGTGGAAAAGACTCAACCTCTCTGATGTAAACGAATTGCTCATTGTGGTACTGATAGTAGTTGTTTTACATGGTTAAGGCATGCTCTCCTGAACTCTGCTCTCATATTCAGCCTTTTTTGGTTTGTTCATCCCTTATATCCTATCCTTAGATTTTTACTCCTAATCAACTTTCAAAGCAAACATCCACACAACTCATGAAAATCTAGGTGTAGATGATTTTCTAAAGAGGTGAATGATCCAGTTTCATGTGAATACACAACGTGTGTGTGTTGTACCCCTGAGTCTCCAGCAGATGATCGTCACTGTTCCAAATAACAGAAATAGCAAAAGCGTGAGGATGCCAAGACCTGTATAATAAAACAAAGACATGTAAAGAAAAAGGAAGCAGAAAGTTGTTCTTTCTATCGGTGCAGATTAAAATGTACAGCCGTCTGACCTAGATATAGTTTGTCTGTCTGTTGGTCTGTGGTGGGTGGTTCTGGTAGAGACGTTGGAGTTTTTTTTGGGTCTGTTGGAGTTTCTCTCACTGTAGAGGTAAATACTGACCAAACACATAAACACAAACTCTCACAAACACAATAAATCCCTTCCTGGTTGTTCACTTCACGTACATTATTGTCAAACTCAGAAAGAGTTCCTCATTATTCCTGGAAAGTTACTATTAACTCAGAGTCACTGCTGAAAAAAGTGGTTTACCTTCAACAAGAAGATTGATCAATTTAAAATCACTCCCCACTGAACACCTGTAGTCTCCCTGATCCTCTTCACTCAGGTCTGATATGAGCAGAGAGAGGTTTCCTGAGTTCTTGTTGCTCAGTTTGACTCTGTCTCTGTGCTGTCCAGTCTGTGCAGGGTATATTTCATTATAGAGAGAGGCTTCAGATTTTACTGATCTAAACCCCCATTTAACAGCGTTTGGTTTGGTCTGCAGGTCAGTGCAGGAACAGGGCAGCAGTACTGAGCCACCAGTGTATCCTCTGTGTTCCTTTTTCTTCTGATCACCCGAGAGAGAGCAGCCTGCACACAAACAAAGAACACCTCATATCTTATTATGAATTAGAGAAATCATCCAGAGCTCTGAATGAAGGTGTGAAATAACTACTCTCACCTGCAGTGAAGTGAAACACCACAAGCAGAAGATACAAACGCTCCATCACCACTGATTCTTCTACACACATTAATGTCCCTCAAAGAGAAACACACTCTCTCTACCACACTGCCTATGTGTCTCTCTCTCAGATTCTATTTGCTCCTCAAGAAACCTCAACAACCACTACGTCATTTCTCCTTTTTCACAACCTCTCAGTGCCACTGCTGATCACTAACATGTTTCACTTTGATGTGCACTTTGTCTACTGTATGTGATCAATAAACATGTTTAATCTGAGATGAGTAGAATAAAAGAGTAGAATGATGAGTAATGTGCAAGTAAATAAAAGCCTAATATCTCATTACTGTAACGGTTGAGAATAACATAAAGGATTAAAATGTACCTGCACAGTTCATTGTTTTCTAGTCAGCACACTATAATGTGTGGATTGAGTACTGGCCATGGGGACGCTGCCAACCAGGAGCTGACATGCTGGGAAGAGGCTCACAGGAGGCAGACACTTCAGTTAAGAGAGAGTCTTTATGATTATTATGTTGCTGTTTGTTAGTTAAAAGGCATGTAATGTGTTATATGTGCTATTCTGTGTCACCAGCAGCATGAAGTGCTCTTCTTTCTCCTCCGTCAAATCTGACCTAAAGACTTTTCTCTTTAGTGAGCATTTTTCTTCCTCCTCCACTGCTTAGTTTTTTTTGTTTGTTTGTTTCCCCATGCTGTGTGAAGCAACCTTAGGTTTGTGAAAGGCGCTATATAAATGTAACTTAATAATAGAGGCACTGAATTCACATGTCAGAGAACAATGTATTCATCAGAAAACCTTAGATGACTTTTATATTTGGCTGACAGAATTCACCTGAATTTCAATGCACACAATGAAACACACTGCGAGAGATGTATCAGAGTGACCACATGGTGCCATTGTTGTGCAATGTGTATGCTTGTGGTTACAGACTTAGTATTACGTACAAATTCTCTTCACACCCAGCAGGAAGCAAGCAGACTGCCACACATCCCCCAACAAGCCAGTATAATCAACACAAACTCTCCTGATTATTTGTAAAATGAAAATGCACTAGAATGGTCTTTATGTAATGATAAGGGCTTGTAGAGGCTGCATATGCAGAATAACATTAGTAGGTACAATCCAACAGTCATAGTCTCAACAGGCAGGAGCAGAGAACAGGCAGGCAGGTACACAGAAGGCAGAAGGGGCAAAACAGGAAAATATCAAACAAGGAAAACCACGACTCAGAACTCAGTTGGAGCAACAGAGTCTTTGAAAACGGTGAAGCCAAACTCTGAGGTAGATGCAGGAGTGATGATGCCCCTTAGAATGAATCACAGGTGTGTGAAGTTACAAGGGTGGAGCCAAGACTGAGCAGCAGCTGAGTAGAGCCAATACAAAATAGGAGAGTATAGCTGTGTTCAATACCACATATTACTCTACTACACAATTTTACACTAATGAATGCTCTTTTATTGATGGTGGACTATTTTTATATACTATTTATTATGGCAGTATGAAGTTTTACATGTAGCCTATATGTGCTGAATCTCCAGATGGGGGGGTGGTCAGATGGAGCTGGAGTGAGTCAGTGCATACCAGGGCAGGTCTTGTGGTTCGACAGACATTTAATGAATAAGACTGTAATGTTGCAGCTACATCTGAGAACAAGGAGCACACATGGACACTTGGAGTGAGCAGTTCTACACAATCCTGTTAGTTTTATGTGAATATTTCTCTCACTCTGAGCTCTTATGTTGAAATAAAGCATGATGAAGTAACTCAGCTACTGAAGATTATAGATTGTATCAGACAGTAAAATTGTGAAGAGGAGCTCAGAACTCAGACCAGAATTAGAAAGTAGTCAACAGCTTTTAAAAACAGATTGATGCTGTAAAATAAAGGCAGAAAGCTCTAAGTTCCTGGAAATAAGCTTCTAATATGTGTTATATAAATCATAGTAGGTATCTATGACGCTGAAAGACACTTTACAGATATTATGCAGCAAAAGATAAAACCAGGCACACATGTTTGCTCAAATGCTGATCTTAAGTGAGACTGTGAGATTCATCAGTTCACCTACGTTTATCATTATGTTGAGAGTGTGGGTGGTTATGCTTCCACCAAAAGCCATGCGCAGCAACCTAGATCACTACTGCCCTCTTTAGCTGTCAGTGCCTCTAAAGAAGCTTCTCGCAGCTGAAGTGAGTTTGTGAATCACCCTTTACATCTGTAGTTCAATATGTCATGTAATTTTCTTTAGTGCAGCACTATATTCCCCAGCCTTATCAGGCTGACAGAACTCCCAAATATGCTTGCTTCTTCCATTTTTAAGACAACTAGGCAAGTCTGAGTCAAGAGTGAGATTTGGACACATCGAGTTTAAGTTAAGACTGAGTCGATTCTGAAAAAGAAAGCAAGAAAAAAAGGAAAAAAAACTGAAGTTCATGAAACTGAAGTTCATTGTCTATAAAAAATGCATTTTGTAAGAAATAACATTAATTATTACAACTTGACGCTGTAACTTCTGGAAGTAAATGATGAAGTTCTTCTCTAAAACTTATTCAGAATCACCATCTAAAGTCAGCAGAACATAAACGAAACAATGTACATCCATTTTTGTTATTAAATGAAAACATAGGAATAATAACTAATAATTTTGCAACCACTGAACATCAACAAATGCATAATACTCAGTTAAGCCATCATGGAAAGATCAGTTAGATCCTGATCTGGCAGCAAACAGATTGCATCCATGTAGAGTGTGGAAAAAGAAAAAACACCTCAATTTCACAGACATTTGTTTTACTTTAATGGTTGTTGCTGTCAGAATCACTAGTACTCAGATAAAGGCAGTATTTTATGAAATGAAATGATTATAATTTTACAGATTAACCATTATTGAGAAAACATGCTTTTACTGTTAATTAACGAGTTTTGTCTGATGCTCCTGCTGCCAGACTTTTTACCATACATAACACCATAAAACCCCACAGCTGTAAATAAATCCACTGTACCCCCCTCCCCTCACATCACTAGGGTGGTACCCTCAAGGGTACGTATTCAGTATCTCTAGTTAGGGAACATAACTGTACCATATATTCCATCACAGTTATATTTTGACTCTTGCATTGACTATGCACATTATCTTTACTCCAGGCTTTATATTTTATTTTAATATTTAAAAACATTAGAAAGATAAAAATCCATTTCCCCACAGTGGTAAGCATAGCGTACCATTAAAACTCATTAAAGTACACAACTGTTGTACATTTCATGGATATTTACATTATTTGTACCCTCATGAACACTTACACAGAGTAGCAGATGAAAAGTTACAAAGCTTGCACTCATGTGTGCAATAACTCCTTCCATTTCCAAGGTACATCATCTGAAGGGGGGCTTCCTAGTCTTTAAATCATAAAATCTTTACTTTCATTTCTCATCAGTTTAATTACAGCCACTTCTTCTTCCCATCTTAAAATCAATGAGCTACAGCTGAGTCTTCCCAACAAAGGCAGTTCCCAAAGGAGTCACAGACATTATGTTTTCCTTCAGAGAGACATTAACATTCACACAAGCAACAACTCAAGGTTACACATCTTAATTGCCTCCCTAACGTGCATCCAAAAAGACTAAAGGACATCTTTCTGAGGAGATTGAATATAAAATAACCCACTTGCATTAGGAAGGAGAAAGTTAAAAATCAGGAGTTGCCAAAACTGGATTTGAAAAAGTGACTAAAAGATACAGAGAAAATAAAAGACCAGGCAGAACACCAAAACTGTCGCCATCAGACAAACAGCACTTAAATCTTTTGTCTTTGAGAGAGAGGAGAAAATCAAGCTCCACTCCTGCTTCAGATCTGCAAAATCCACAGGTGTTTCTATATGTCCTTCCAATGTAAGAAGACAATCCAGTGGTCTGAAAGGATGTGTAGATGTCAAGAAGCCCTCACTGAGAAAAGGAGACAGACAAAAAACGAAAAAACTCTGCACTAGAAGACAACACTGGACAGTAAATTTCATCTACATTTGCAATTGGGATCACTTCAGTTGTGAGAAGCAGAAAATCCAACCAACCTCTGAGACTGAAGGTGTGGAAAATGTCCCTGCAGATTTCTTTTCAAATCTGAAAGGAAAATAAGTAAAACTGTAATAAAGGTAAAGAATGGAAGCTGTAACAAAGGTAAATTGTGAAATTGATATTATATTTAGTTATTAAGGCTTCTGGGCTGTTTTTTTTCTCATGCTGAAAAATGAACAACTTGCATTCACTGGCCTCAATTACGCTTCTTATATGTTCATTATTTACAAAGTATTCACACACCACAATAGGCAGACTCAATAAAATGGGATAAGGCATGATTTCACACTGCAAGCCTAAAAAAGGCAATTCATTTGGCACAATATTACAACCAGTTAAACAGCACAATGTGAAAAATCAAGTGAGCAGCATCCACTAAGCAGGGATCTTTTGAGGCTTCTAGCTGATGATGTGCAGGAGAGAGTGGGGCATAAGGGAAAACATGGTCAGGAGCATCTAAACAGGAATGGAGTGGATCTGGAACACAGAAAACAAACAGCACATCCTCCACAACATAGACACATGCACAGTTATTTGTAATAGAAGCTTTTAGACCTTTATCATATACTGAGCGTAGGTGACTACATGACATACAGTCCAAAAGGTGCATTTTTAAATCATTTACTATTAGACAAAGAAAACCACTTAAATGCAGCATCCTGATCAATTCAATGGGAACAGCTGTTTGAGAATGTATACGATATTTCACGTTTGCCCTTTTAAAATACACACATGTATATTTCATAAGGCTTTTCAAGATGGTGCAGTGAATTACGCATGATATGAAAGACTTCCTCTTCATTCTAGTTTGAGCGTCCATCACATCTTCATCATGATCAGGTTCACAGTCAGATGCAGGATGAATGTTCAGTCCTACACCTAATCCTAGTGTATGTGAGGAATAGGAGCTTTAATAGGGGATCAAGAGTGACGTGTGCATGGGGTGGGATTAACTCCAGGGCCTCTGGGCTGGTGGGACAAGACCCTATCGTGTCCCAGAACACAGACCAGGCCCCACACTGGGCTTAAGAGAGCTTCAGAGAGTCAGGGGAGCGCTGGTGTAAAGAGAGCTGAAATACACTTGCTCTGGGTTTCACGCCTCATCACTCTTACTTTTGCTCATACGCCTCAGCTTCACGTGGGCAGCTGTGATTCATCTTCGAAGCAGAGCCGGTCCTGACCTCCCTGGGGCCCTAAGCAAAATTCTGCTAGGAGCCCTTCTACCTGACCCATGAGCTATGTAAACCATTTGCATGTGCCACACAGTCACACCTGACACCCCAGTGCTCGCACCACAATCGTCCTTCCTTTAAAACAGTCTGCTGCATCTGTCAGTCTAAGGTTAAATAGACCTATACAGAAGAGAATGAGAAATAAGCAAATATTTATTGAATATAATTTTTTTCTATAGAATCTGAAGAGTGAATATTAACATGAGTATAAATAGAGACAAACCTAAGCATAGCATCTGAACAATTATCAAACCTCCCCCTCACCTCCACCCCTCCAGACTTCCTTTGAAACATTTTCATAAAGTACTATTTGTACTGTGGCGCGACTGAATACTTGATGGTCATTATTTACTGAGAGATGTGCATCCATACTGCCCAGTATGCCCACCTAATCAACATTTTAAAGCCAATATTTAATCAAAGGTCAATGCTAATCCCTTGCTTTCTATTTTGCATTAATCCAGAGTTGTAGCTAAACTTTTACGTCATTGCTGTCCCTGCAATTCACTCACATGGTGTTTTTTTTCTTTATTTCATGACCAGATGGATAGTTCCACTTCATCCTGTCATCAAAGTTCTAATCAAAAAGCAGCTTTGACACAAGAGGCAGGGCCGTAATATGTGCATAATATGTGAGGCACTACGCAACGTGTTTAGCCGACTGGCACTTACTGCCTTGGCTTAGAGTACCCCCTGTACTCAGTGTTTCTTATTTTTTGGGTGGTTAATAGCTCACCTCTGACTCTGAACATGTTTAAATATTCACCTATTCATTTATTTTAGCTCCTTTGACAATGACTCCCCTGCTATGAACATGCTATCAACATGCTATCAGTCTGCTATCAACATATCTCAAATGCCATATATGGTTGCTGAAAAAGTGAGCAGTTTAAAAAATTATGTTTGTAAGATTAAGTTTGTAGATCACATGGTAGCCTACATTTAAGTAGACAAATCAGATAGCTGACCTATCACCTGATGGCATGATTCAAGCCCTGTAACCCCAACTCTGCTTTAAATTTCTGGCTTACCTTGTGTCTTGAAAAGACATTTGTGATGATGTTGTACTCACTTGATACTTGTGAGCTTCTGGTGTGCTTGGTGTACTTGTTGCTGGTGTGGTACCGGTTTTACACGGCAGTATTCTCTAAAACTAGGTGAGCAAGTGGTAAAAGTGGTTAGTAAATAACAGCAGCCAGCGCCCCCGACAGCCGAAACAAGCACAACACAAGACGGAGACATTACCAGGGATAGTTCCAGCCAAGGACAGGTGACCAAAATTGAGATTTCTGGTCACCCTATAAAATATGCTACAATGTGGCAAAAGGAAACTTACACAACATAACAAAGCTACCTTATTTGAGACATGCAGTTAGCCGTTAGCTATAATAAAGTAATGGTGCTGTGATGTGTCACAGCATAAGCCAAAAGAATAAGTTAGATTTAATACATAAATTATGTAGACATGGCAATGAAGCTCAAAATATATGAAATGCAGCAGGCAGGGTAGTGGAGGGATGGGGCAGAGTTCGGAAACCAGTAGGCCAAGAGACATTTTTTTCTAAATGTAATAAATCAGAGAGACTGTATAAACATCACTTCAGAAGAGGATCATCAACTAGAATCTTTCATTTTTACATGTCCATTTATCCACATATGTTAATTCATTTCTGGAGTGTGTTCCTGACAACATTGCCTTTTCATTTGAGGTGAAGAACCTGTGCTGGGTAAATATTAGTTTGGTTTGTACGCTTTAGGTTCCTCATGCCTTGTTCGTTTCTTTCCATCGATTGCTAGTTCCTTCAGATGGCGCCTTCAAAATACCACCAAAGCCCTTGAGGGAGTCGGTTCATATGCATAAACATTTCGTATCACCCTTTCTTTTTCTGTCTGACCTGAAAAAACACCTTTGGGTCCCACTCTCACCTGTGGACGAAACATCTCACTGGAGAACATCGAACAAAACAGCCTACCAGCAATTTCTCCAGGGATGTGGAGAAATATTCTATCAAGGAGACCCTCCCTTTCCTCAATATGCCTAATTCCTCAGGGCTTAACAAAGTTTATAAAGAGCTATCTCTAACTATCCACACCTTTCCATAAGGGCCCTTCATCTTATACTGTGGTGGACGAGACTGCAGATATCCACACGATAGAGAAGGTACGTACCATCAATTATGTATATAACTGTGCTTGTTTTGGTGGGGCAGTTTTAATGAGTTCATTGTTCATGTTCATGTTCATTTTGATTGTCTGCCCTCGTTGCTCTAGGCTTGACGTCTTTAGCTTCAGATGCTCATGCTGGTTGCTTAAAGGTTTACTTGTACTTTTTGGAAATTAGATGTAGATGAAAAACATTAAACCACTATTTGCAAATATAGCTAATGTTAATATAGATAGAAGTTAATAAAGTTATTAATTTTACATACCAAATAGTAATATATGGTATTAGGAATTTAGAGTAGCAATTCAATCACTGGCTGTAAATTTTTGTATCATGATCCATTACCATCATCATCATCTTCAGTTTTCATAACCACGTTCAAGTGACTCAAAGTCCTGCTGATCGGTTATTAAGGCATGGCCTTCTGAAATATAAACATGTTCCAGTTTAAATTGCCTTGCTTAACACTTTTCATCTCTAAACCTTGCAAGAGTGGCCTTCAGTTTAAATATATTGATGTGGCCCACATTCAGCAAGTGGGCTTAGAACTTTAATTTCAGACCCCAACTCTCTATTCACCAGGAGTACATTGGTGCCTGAATGAATAGTTCACAGCCTAATCCCTCCAGTGACATATCTTATTAAATCAGCTGTCTGTTTTTGACCTTTAAACTGGTCATAATTCCCAGAGCTACATAGTTGAAAACAAAGTTCATTATGAGGGTCATCTCCAGAGAGCATGTTTAGCAAACAGCAACTGTGATAGCCTGAGGCTGGAGCAAGAGGGAAGAGGATGAAGCCTGTTTAGGAGCCATGAGGGACCTGCAGTGCCCCAGACAGCCTGGGCAGGCTCACAGCTAAAGGGCTGCTCCCATCCCAGTAGACCTTGCAAGGTGGTGCAAAGCACTCACTCTTCTATAAAAGACTGTTTTTCAATTACAGCTACTGTGTTCTCTGCTCTGACACATCACATTAAATTCACAGCTGGATAAATAGATGATGAGCTGAAGCTGGACTTTCGATTGCTATCACTAGTGTCAAACACAGGAGATATTCACTTATGCAGCATAACAAAAGATGCAACCTCACATCCTTCTGGGTGTGATCGGATTAATGTCATCAACCGGATTCAGAACATGGTCTTTATTAACAAGTCCCTGTAGTTTTGCATCATATTAAATGTGCAGTATTGTAAGTTATGTTATACCGTCAACTCCAGAATCATTGGCACTGGAAACTAAGCCAAAACAATCATATAAAATAAACAATACATATAGTGATTCAAATATTCCCTCAAACTGTTTTGTGAAATTGCTAATCATTTGTCTAATAGAAGTCATTCTACATGAGCGTTGTCTTATTTTAAAAATAGTGTATTCTTCATAAAAGCAAAACTATTGGAATCCCTAAAGAATATTCTAAATAAAACCAAAGACATTTGCATATTTTGGTGAAATCTTTCTTTTTATTGCTCTGTTATCTATGACCATTTCCTTTTTTCCCTGGGATGTAATAATAATAATAATAATAATGTAAAAACTGCATGCAATGATACCCATTGTCATATATAGTGGTGACCATTGATGCTTTGGGGCTGCGTTGCTGCTTGTGGTCCAGAGGTGCTGGTGAAAATGAATGACAAAATGAATTCCACTAAATACCAGGAGGTTTTAGGCCACAATCTTTTCATTTGATGTCATTTTCATTCTAGCCATTATAATGTAGCAAGCAATTGTGTCAGTAAACAATGTCAGCTGAGTGACTCAGGTTTCACTCTGAAGCAAACTGATTGCTCAAATGATTCATTGGTTTTTATAGCTCTCACCAAGCAACAGAGTCAATGTCATTGAGAAACTCATGGCTCTGTCATTTTGGTGCCTTTTAGACTGACTCTCCACTACAGCAGGGGGACGGTGAAGCTGACAAGCACATTAGTGTTTCAGGAGGTGGGCTAATTTTCTCTGTGATGGTCCCTGTCCAAGCATGGATGTGTGTGTGAGAGTTCTCTCCCTGTTTGTGCAGAGAGACTGTTACCCTGTGGGATTTAGCACAAGCTTGCAAGATAATAGAATAACAGCCCTGAGGGGCAGACGCTCCAGTCTCCAGACACTCTGGGCTGTTTGTAGACACTGATTTATTTTTCTGACTGTGAAACGTAACACTGCATTCCATAAACTGCTGCTCAGTGGAGGAGAAAGAAATCAGTTGGCCTAATAGGCATTCCCCCTGTTTGTATGTTTTAAATTAGATGTCACACTTCAGAGGACAGGAAATGGAATTATCTTTAAAGTATAGAAATAAATGGTGAAATATCTTTGTTTACTGTGAAATAAAAACTTTTGAAATCAAAACATTTAAAAACACACTATTGTGTCAAAGTGTAAACTAATGTGATTTACTTTAGATACATTTGCACTCTTCAAAAGTGCATTTGGATTATCTTAAATTACAAACGTATTTAATTGTAATTGTATGGGTACACACTGTCAATATGAAAATCACACAAACACTTAGCCACAGTGGCTGAGTTGGCAACAGCTGCTGTGCCATGATGGTATTGCGTCATATTTCAGACAAATTAAAAACCACAGATCAGGGCCTTGTCTGGGAAAATAGCATTAGCTAGCCTTAACATTAGCTTTTAGCTAGCTTAATTTTGCATTCTTCCACAATTCACATGGTGTAATTAGCAGGGGAAATAATGGCAGAGAAATATATCCACATTCAGTGCACAGATATCCATACATTAACTGCCCCCCTTCCACTGATTGTAAAGTCCTTCCGCCATTATCACCTACAAACCAAGGTGTAAATGAGCTTCTTATTAGTAATGTGATGAACGACAGGTTGGGAAACCTATATAAATGAAAATGCAATCGTGTCAAATGCATTTTCAAAGACATTGTGCAAGAGAACGTGTGTAATTTAGAATTTTGCCCTATTTCTAGCTTGGTGTTCTCTTTGATGATGCAAATGAACGCATTATTGAAGAGTGCAAATGTGTATAAGGTAAATTATATTTTAATTATCATTCTGAGATCAGTGCTGCATAATCACAATAATAAAATAATATATTTAAAAAAAATACTGGGGCCATTATTGGATGCTTTGAGGGAACTTTAAGTTAGCTTATGGCTTTTAGACCAAGAATAGGATAAAAACAATTAACAGAACCATAGTTTAATGAGAAACTGTACAAAAAACCTTTTAGTGATATTGAACATGAGAGCAATCACCAACCTCTTGGAACTCTCTTTACATGTCAGCATGCTGGTAATGCTGGTCACATTTTCTGATAAGGACATTTACATTATCAAACCATATTACGTGTAGTTTATGAAGCTGAAGTTGTCTTCCTACTCACCAGCTTGTTTGAATTTTCCCATTCCACCTTAAATGGTGCAGCAGTTACATATCATTCAACTGGAAGATCCAAACAAGAAGCTGGCAAATAATAAGCTGACTTAAGCTTTGTAGTTTGAAAGCTGGTAGTATTTTTGAATTAGGTGATTTAAGGTGATTTAAGCTATAAAAATAGCCTACCTAGAGTTTTATGTATGTAGCTACCTGCAAATATGCGCTACAGTCGAACATTTTGACAAGGAAGCACAATCCGTCAGAACAGTTTTTCCATCCTTATTTGCTTTGAAACCAAAATATTTCCACACAGCTCTTCCGCTGTTTGACTAAGAATGTTTGCAAAGGCTGTGAACTCACCCACTTAAACATAACAAACTGCGCTGCTAGCGAAGTGGTCACGGATGTCTATGTGGGTCAAAAAAAGTGTAAGCACCATTTCAAGATTTGAAATGAAGAGAATCGATCAATTTTTCACAACACTAGTTAATACAGCCCTGCATCAGCTACCAACAACTCCAACTTCAGTGATGATGATGGTGATAATTATAAGAAAGAGTTTAATTATGCAAGACAGTCTTACTCCACAGTAGAGGCTAATAAAAGCTACTGTTTTTGTCTGTCAGAACATCATTCAGCAGGAACAACTGGACTGAAGCCATGTGGGAGCGATACAACATCTACTCCAGAACAAACTACACCCTCGACCCTACTCCTTCCCCATATAACATCACCCTGGAGCAGGTCAATGCTACTCAAAAGCCCTTTAGTGCATTTGAGGGCTGTGAACTCATGGTGGAGGGCATCATCTTTGATATGGTAGCGCAAAGTTTTAACTTGGCCATAGGGCTGCCAGCCAACATCCTGGTCATCGCCATCCTGATCCGCAACAGGCATGAGCCCAGCACCTCTGACATCTTCCTCGGCTGTCTAGCCTTAATGGATGCCTACTTTGGGCTCATGGCCCCTATAGGTTTCATCAACCTCTACCACTGGAGGAGCATGAAAGGCTGGATGGCCCTGAAGTTCTCTTACGGTGTGAAGGACACCAGCGGCCCGCTCTTCCTTTCCTGCATTTGCCTAGACCGTTTTGTGGCCGTGCTCTTCCCCATAGCCTTTAGCCAGCTGAAGGCCATCAAGTACAGGATCAGCCTCTCTGTGTTTGTCCTGTGCCTCACCTTTGCTTATGCATCAGCCAAAACGATCGGAGGCCTCCCAAACTTTGAGAAGGTTTTCACAGGTGAGATCCTAGCCATATTTGCCTGGATGATAGTATGCAACCTATCCATTCTTTGGGCATTGAAGCGTTCACGAGGTGCGGGCAAAGACGAGATGCACCCGATGAAGAAGAAGGCCTTCAAGGTGGTGCGGTCACTGCTGGCCATTATTGTGTGCAACTACTTGCCTCCGGTAGCGTTATTCCCCTTCCAGGATCACTATTCTCCATTGGTCTTTGGCTGCTACGTTCAGCCAGTGGGTTACGCCTTCCTGAACGTCAGCAGCACCATCCAGCCCCTCGTTTACCTGTCCCGCTTAGAAAAGATGCCCTTTCTGCCCCAGTCCATCTTAAAGATGCTCTGCTGCAAAAAGAAAAAAGCTCTCACCAGCTTAGAGGACTAAAGGATCTGCACAGGAGACCTGATCCCCAGACTCGTCTTGTGATATTTTGAATGTGACAATATTTTGCATGTCAAGACGTTTAAAAAAAGGTTTATACAGTCAATAAAAATAATTGTAGTGTGTTTAACATTAATATTTTATGTAACTACACCCTTAGCTTCAGTAACCGGTAATGCCCCCTTTGACGGAAACAACATCATGTAGGCATTTCCTATAACTGCCTAGCAGTTTCTGACATCTGCTGGAATTTTTTGCATATTTCTCCATGCCTTATTCATGTGCAATATTTGAGAGATTTCATGTAGATGATACTCCAGATAATGAAATAATTGATTTCCAATCATTTGGATTTCTTCTTAAACTCCTTCCCAGACTCAAAGGCATCTACAACGTTCCTTTCGAAGGCCTCAGAGGGCTCTTCTAATCTAGGTGTGATGCCACACACTCCAATAACAAAAAGCAAACCAAACCAGATATCTGAGGTTTAAATAAGACCCTTTAAGACATTCTATAAATATTCTCTAACAGCGTTCTAATCATTAGCACCTGATTTTGATTTGACTTGTTTGAAGTAGTGATATATGTTGGGGTGTATTTATTTTTTCCACAAAAGATTATTGCAAGGGCGGCATGGTGGCGTGGTGGGTAGCGCTGTCGCCTCACAGCGAGGAGGGCCTGGGTTCGATTCCCTGGACGGGCGACCGGGGTCCTCTCTGTGTGGAGTTTGCATGTTCTCCCCGTGTCTGCGTGGGTTTCCTCCGGGTTCTCCGGTTTCCTCCCACAGTCCAAAGACATGCAGTCAGGTCGATTGGACGTGCTAAATTGCCCCTAGGTGTGAGTGACTGTCTGTGTCTGTCTGTCTGCCCTGCGATGGACTGGCGATCTGTCCAGGGTGTATCCTGCCTTCCGCCCGATGACTGCTGGGATAGGCTCCAGCACCCCCCGCGACCCTGACGGAGAAGCGGCTTAGAAAATGGATGGATGGAAAAGATTATTGCATTACTGTTTATTTCAATTGTATAAAACATGACAAAAATGCTAATTCTATGTGTCACTTGTTAAACCATATCACCTTTATTTATCAACATTTTTTAAAATAAGACTCGATATCTCCAAATATGTTGGAAAAGTGTAACTTCTTATTGGTGCACTCACTTTTTCACATGACTCTAAATGGAATCTAAGCTGCAAAAACAGCCTGTTTTGAATTCAGCATGAAAACCAACTGATTTGTATATATCCACTCATTTAGCCTACAGCAGTTTAGCCCCATCCATTATGTTATTATATATTATATCTGAGTGCTTTTTGTATGAGGCAGAACTGATCTCAATCAGAACTGAGCTCATTTTTCTTATATTAGTCATAAGAGCATGTAAAGTCATGTAAAAACAAATTAAAAAATAAATACAAGAAAATGTAGGACATGGTGCCCTTTAAAGGCCTTTACCTGAGCTACGTGTTTATATTTAAAGTTATTGTCTAGCTAGCTAGTCCAAGGTAATCTTAACCATCAGCTAATATTAACTTGGCTTGTAAAATCATAATGCGAAATATTATCCTTAGTTGCAAAGATAGAGGGACTGGAATTACCCTGATCGTAAATGCAAAGAGGTACCATCCTAAAACCACAGAAAAAAGAAGACAAAATAAAAGTTAATGCTTTTTTATGCCTTATGTCTTTGTATGCCATAAAATGAGCATTGGTAGAAATATAATAGTTAATTATATATAATTAGGGACTGAAACATTGATGGAAAAATTTATGTAACCAGAAATTTTAGGTAATTTTGAATGGAGGTCTATGAAGAAACCTGTTCTGGCACAACACAGGAAACCATCCGACCACTGGGACTAGCCAGGAACACTAATCCCTACATGGAAAGAAACTGCAGGTTTCCAGCTGCTGCTGACTCTTCACTTCTGCACATATGTTTGGGACTGTGGTGCCATCGTGTGTTTCAGACAAATAAATAACATTATATCATCCACATAAATTTGGTTTTGCCTTGGCAATCTCGTCATCTTTTTCTCTAATTACTGAAATAAATATGTAATAGTTTAATAGGGCTTTAAAAATACACTGAGAACACAACAAATACTATGCAATATTTCTATGTAGAGCATTTGCGAACTGCTACAAGTTACTGGGTGTAGGATGATGTTTATCAGATCCATGTAATCAATTTGAAGCATAAATAAACTGAAACATGAAATATTCTATCATAATGTTGATGCATCTTTACCTGCTGTAAATCAAACCTAAGGGGGAAGGCATATATATGTATGCATGCATGTGTCAAAGCCTTCTACATTTTCTGCACTATAAAATTATATTTATATACACAGATGAGCCAAAACATGATGACCACCTGCCGGATATGCTGTTGATCATTCATGTGCCACCAAAGCAATCCTTTAAGTCCTGTAAGTTGTGAAGGGGAACCACCACAGATCAGACATGTTGTGCCAGCACATCCCACAGATGCTCAATCGGATTGAGATCTGAGAAATTAGCAGGCCAGGGCAACACCTTTAGCTCTTTATCTTGTTCCCCAAACCATTCCCAAACAATGTGTGCAGTGTGGCTCGGTGCCACTGTCATTACAGAATACCACTGCCATAAAGGGATATACCTGGTCAACAACAATGTTAAGGCAGGTGGCTCATCCATCTGAGTGCCCGGATCAAGGGTTTTTCAGAACATTACTTACTGTTGGTAAGTACCACTGCCGACCAGGAGAACCCCACAAGCCTTACCGTTTGCTCCGATCCACTGGTAATAATTTGGTCCTTGTCAAAGTCTTCACACATGCACATTTCTCCCAATATCCAATGTGATGACTATAAGAACTGACCACTTTTATTCTGATATATCCCAGACCTTTACATGACATTCACTTCATTTGTGAGGGGTTATAATGTCTTGGCTCATCTGTGTATAACCATTTAATTCACTATCCCAGACCTAATTGGTGTTTTCATGTACATTTACATTTATATACACAGAAAAAGACATTAATCAAATTGAGTGAACTGTAAATCCTTTTGCCAATATTGTAAAACCATAATGTCACGCATTCCATGGACAACATTTCCCAGCAGCCTTTGGGAGATCACGTGACGGCTCAGTCACAACTGATACGGACTCCATTTCCCAGGAGTCACAGGGGACACACGTGACCAATGACTCAGTTTAACGCTCCTATCAGTGTTCACAATCCCCAGAGTACTTACACGGAACACCTGTGGACTATGTCATATGACCACTTTTAGTTAATATATAAGCACAGGCTTAATATGGTTGAGAAGTATTGTATCTCTGCGATCTACTGAGTGGTTTTTTCAAGCTCTGCATTCATCTGAACTCTGTTCCCACATAACACGAGCTGTTTTTGACCTGACAGCAAAGCCTAGGTTAGCCGTGTTCTAGACTACAGCCAAACCCCATTTCTAACTAGCCAGGTCACCAAAAATTTAGGGTGGGCCATAATAAACAATTGTCGCACCCCGCCCCCTCTTTGAACGCATATGATGCTCTAAATTTAACTGAAGACCAGCAATAAGGTTGCTGAACTTTACTGCTATCACTGCAGACTGGCAGGAGTGCCTACACAGCACCACTGGGAGCCTGTTAAAGAAGTAGTGTTCATTTTTATTTGAGGATTGTCCCATTTCGGAGAGGAAAATCTCAACCACTAACCCTTGTAACTTAGTTCCAAGGGGCAAGATGACATTTAAAAACAAGGGTTAGGGGTAAAATAAGAAATGGGATTGGGCCAATATGGCCCTACAGAGGATTTTCTCCTATTCATAGCATTTGATTGTGTCATGGAAGACCACATCGCCATGTTGGTAGGCAAGCTGTAACTCTGTGCTCTGATAGAGCTGGTCTCATCACTGTTACTTTAGTTACAACCCTGTAGGTGGACAAACACAAAGCAAAATAGAGCAGAAAGACTACAAAAAGGATGAACACATAATGTGAACACTTTGGATGAAGTTTCCAGAAAATACTACGAAGAGAAGATCAGCTAGATTGGTGGACTGGATCCGTCCAACCTGCACATCTGAGTTCAGAGCATTTAGTTTCATGAGATTTTAGAAAGACTATGAAAAGCTTTTAAATAGTAAACTCGTACACATATATAAAGCTGAAGTCATTTTCCAGCTTCTCATCTGAATTTTCCGTTCCACCTTAAATGGTGCTGCAGATACACTGATGAGCCTTAAATGCAGAACGAATTATCATAGTTGGCGAATATAAAGCCAACATCGGCTTACCTCAATAAATCATCCTTAATCAACAAATACATCAAACCTCTGCTAGGAGATGTTTAATGAGCAGCTATCGTGCAGCATAGCAGAGCAGCTGTCAAACAGGCAAGTTTGACAGCTGCTCTGCTATGCTGCACTGGCTGCGTTAAAAATGCATCCCAAACCACATACTTTTGCACTTCACCTACTACGCTACTGAGTGTGCTTCTAATAGTGTCTTTACATACTATTGGGACACTAGCAATGCAGCAGGAAAGCTTTCAGCTTCTGTTATTTATCACTACAGCAACAAATAAAATAAAATCAAAGCTATGCACTCAAATATGAGGATTTCAAAAGTGATATAAAAACCGTGTTTAACTGCCTTTGCTGGACCAGTTTTAGATTTGTTACCTCATTACAAATTGCCATAGCACCACCGAAGTAGCCTGATGTTGCCTACCAAAATGGTAGCAATGTGATTTTGTTGTCGTCAGAATACTATCAAGTCCTCTTTTCTGAATGGCCGCAGAACAATAATGTTAATAACAAACCTGATTCAGGGCTACTAGTAATGCTCTGGCAGTCTACCCTACATCCAGCAGGACATGATTTTCCATGGTAGCGATATAACCAGAATACTTATTGTTTTTTATTGAACCGGTGGTCTAATAACTTTAGCCCTGTCTGGACTCATCATGAATGTTTCCTACTCATCATATTTAGTCTCCTGTATCCATATTAAACACTTCTCAATTTTGTGAAACAAGTCTCTTGACAGGGGTGGCGTGGTGGGTAGCGCTGTTGCCTCACAGCAAGGAGGGCCTGGGTTCGATTCCCCGGCCGGGTGATTGGGGTCCTCTCTGTGTGGAGTTTCCATGTTCAACAGCTAATTTACAGGCTCCTGTTGTGCTGGTTGAGGCATGTGAGAGTGAGCAAAATACAAAACTATGCTGTCTCAATTCACTATAAAGAAAGCAATGATTACTGATGACTCATGAATTCATAATGTTTGTGCCCCCTAAAGTAAAGTGATGAACCGGTCACACTTCATTACTCATTACATACTGATTCTTCATGATGAATTCATGATGTTTCTGCCCCCTAAAGTAAAGTGATGACCCAGTCACACTTCATTACTCATTAAATACTGATTCTTTATGATGAATTCATGATGTTTCTGCCCCTAAAGTAAAGTGATGAACCGGTCACACTTCATTACTCATTAAATACTGATTCTTCATGATGAATTCATGATGTTTCATAATTATGAATTTGAATTATTATCAAATTCAGAATCAGTGAATATTTGCGAAAAAACAATAAAGGTTATCCATTTTGAACATTAAATATCTTGTCTTTGTAGTGTATTCAGTTGAATATAGGTTGAAATGGATTTGCAAATCATTGTATTCTGTTTTTATTTATGTTTTATACAATGTCCCAACTTCATTGGAATTGGGGTTGTAGAAAGAACATCAAGAAATTGAATGAATTTTGGCTAACCACTCAGAATGCATTCCCTATAGCGTCTTAAGAGTAAGCAAACAATGCTACAATACATTGAGGAGGCAACTGAACGGGGATGTGTAATTCAATTAATGTAGGCCTTACTGATAGTGGAAGCATTACTGGACATTTGCTTTTGACTTTTTCTACTGCTTATAATTAATCAGTGACCTTAATTGCCTCAAGTATGTGACTTTGCATGGATAAGGAACACTCATGAGATTGCGCTGATTCAGATTGCAAAACACATTGCGTTGGTTGTTTGGAAAAACAGGCTGTCATTAGCACACCTCAGAGAACGACCTGTGCTCATATGTCCTTGTAAATAGATTACTCACATGCCCAACAGTCATTGTTATAAACAGTCTCTGGCTGTATATTCATTTTGTGACATTTTAACAAGCATCAGAGCCACAGGGATGAATGGTTCTATCCTCCTGGTGATTTTTAACACATATGTACCACCAACACAACTGCAGGTGCTGTCTATTACAGGGTGAAGATGGTGGTGGTCCACAGGTATGTATTTGTGTGTTCTCTTGCTGTTTGTTTCTCTGTTCCCCTGTGGGATTTTACAGGATAACAGAATAACAGCCCTGAGGGGCAGACGCTCCAGTCTCCAGATACTCTGGGCTGTTTGTTGTTGTTGATTTATTTTTCTTCTGACAGTGGAACATGACACTGTGATCCATACACTTCGTCTCAGGTGTGAGATTATTGGACATTATCTCATCGCAAATCAATTGTCCTAATAGTCATTCCTCATATTTGTAAGTAAGTTGAATTAACACTTCAGAGAGCAGGAAATGATCTGTGCAGTGAAGAATTAAAATGGTGAGGTCTCCCTTCCCCATCAAATATTAGTTTTTTCCCACATGCAAAGGAAATGCATTTCTATATGTTTTTCAGAATATTTGTTTTATGTTTGACATGAATGTAAATATTACAAAAATTGCCCTACTACATACTGTTTCTGTCTAAAAAACATTCTTCTCCATTTTTTATTTTTATTGGTTGTCCTTTACTGTCCATTACTGTGCTACACTCAAAGAACCCCTTGCATGGTGAAATGGTTCTTGGGATTGATGTAGAATGTGTCATTTACATTTACATTTACATTTACAGCATTTAGCAGAAGCTCTTATCCAGAGCGACTTACAAGAAGTGCTTTGTCAATCTAGAGAAAGTATCTTTGCTAGTTACCAATAGCTTAGAGAAAAAGACAGTCCTGAGCTCAGATACTGCTAGAAACAAAATGTCACTGCAGACACCAAGAGAAAAAGAAACAGAGTTGAACGCAGAATTCTGTGCCATTCAATGCAATACAATAACATACAATACAATAAATAAAATAAGTGCAGCTTATAGTTCAATGCTCATTTAAGTGCTGTGTAAAGAGATGAGTCTTCAGTCTGCGTTTGAAGACAGCAAGAGACTCTGCTGTTCGGACAGCCAGTGGGAGTTCATTCCACCACCTGGGTGCCAGTACAGAGAACATTCTCGACGCTCGCCTTCCATGCACCTTGAAGGATGGCGGGTCAAGCCGAGCTGTACTCGAAGCTCGAAGGGCTCGTGGTACAGTTCGAGATTTTACGATTGCCATCAAGTAGGGGCTGGTCCATTTTTGGCTTTGTAGGCCAGCGTTAGGGATTTAAATCTGATGCGCGCAGCCACAGGAAGCCAGTGAAGGGAGCGCAGCAGTGGGGTGACGTGGCTGAACTTGGGCAGATTGAAGACGAGTCGTGCTGCCGCATTCTGGATGAGTTGCAGAGGCTTGATGGTCTGCATGGGAAGACCAGCCAAGAGCAAGTTGCAGTAGTCAAGCCTTGAGATGACCAGAGACTGCACTAGCACCTGGGTGGCCTCTCGGGTGAGGAAGGGTCGGATCCTCCGGATGTTGTACAGTAGATACCTGTATGACCGAGTCAGGTTCACGATGTAAGTCGAGAACGATAACTGGCCATCCAAGGTTACACCAAGACTTCTTGCCTCTGCAGATGGAACAATCCGGGAGTTCTCGAATGAGATAGCAAGATCATGAGGACCTGTAGTCGCAGGGATGAATATCAGCTCAGTCTTGCTGGGTCTGAGCTTCAGGTGGTGGGCTGCCATCCATGTAGAGATGTCAGACAGGCATGCCGAGATGCGACTGGAAACCTGTGTGTCAGAGGGAGAGAAAGAAAACATTAGTTTAGTGTCATCAGCATAACAGTGGTAAGAGAAGCCATGAGAAGATATTACATCATTATAGTATACAGTATATAATATAGGAGATTATAGTATAAATACAGTCTTATATTATGTTATAATATGTTATAAATAGCACCTAAAAAGGTTCTTCTGTTGTTGCAGACTTGTCATCATAACAATAACAAAACCCATTTTGGTGCTGTATAGAGCCCTTTTCAAAAATGTTTTATGTAGAACCATCTACAGCACTCTGCAATCTGAAGAACTCTTTCATCTTTCATTCACTGTCTATACATCCAATACACCTATAACACTTGCCTACGCAAGTGTTACGATCTTGTCTATGTCCGACACCTGTACCTACTGACTATGCACATTTTATCTGTCATTTACTGTCTTTTGTCTTTGCACTGTTTACTATGCATCTTTTATTACTGCACTGGAAAAGTAGCCCAAAAGTGTTTCGTAATGCTGTACTACCCTGTACTGTATAATGACAATAAAGTTGAATTGAATTTAATTGAATAATGCAAAGACCTTTTAATCATGCAAAGGGTTCTTTGAGTGTTCATGCTTCTAGCTAAGCCATTTTTTACAAAAGACATGTCTTGTTAAAGTGTAACAGATTTCATGAAGTATAGGCAAAAATTGTGTAGAATAAAATGTCTTTATACTGACTTACTTGTTTTTTGTTTTTTTTGGACATCTGTATAAGTGCATATATTGACATATTTCCAAAAGTATTCACTCGTCTGCCTTCACATGCATATGAAGGTATTTCACAAGGTTTAGGAGTGTGTTTATGGGAATTTTTGACCATTCTTCCAGAAGTGCATTTATGAGGTCAGACACTGATGTTGGACGAGAAGGCCTGGCTCGCAGTCTCCGCTCTAATTCATCCCAAAGGTGCTCTATTGAGTTGAGGTCAGGACTCGGTGCAGGCCAGTCAAGTTCTTCCACACCAAACTCGCTCATCCATGTCTTTATGGACCTTGCTTTGTGCACTGGTGTGCAGTCATGTTGGAACAGAAAGGTTCTATCCCCAAACTGTTCCCACAAAGTTGGGAGCATGAAATTATCCAAAATCTCTTGGTCTGCTCAAGCGTTGAGTTCCTTTCACTGGAACTGAGGGGATGAGCCCAACTCCTGAAAAACAACCCCACACCATAATCCCCCCTCCACCAAACTTTACATTTGGCACAATGCAGTCAGACAAGTACCGTTCTCCTGGCAACTGCCAAACCCAGACTCGTTCATCTGATTGCCAGGTGGAGAAGCGTGATTCATCGCTCCAGAGAACACGTCTCCACTGCTCTAGAGTCCAGTGGAAGCGATTTACACCACTGCTTTCGACGCTTTGCATTGTGCTTGGTGATGTAAGGCTTGGATGCAGCTGCTCAGCCATGGAAACCCATTTCATGAAGCTCTCTATGCTGTTCTTGAGCTAAGCTGAAGGCTGCATGAAGTTTGGAGGTCTATAGTGATTCTGTTATTTTACGTGGCCTACAACTTTGTGGCTGAGTTGCTGTCGTTCCCAATCGCTTCCACTTTGTTATAATACCACTGACAGTGGACTGTGGAATACTTAGTAACGAGGAAATTTCACAACTGGAATTGTTGCACAGGTGGTGTCCTATCACGGAACCATGCTGGAATTCACTGAACTCCTGAGAGTGACCCATTCTTTCACTAATGTTTGCAGAATCACTCCGTATGCCTAGGTGCAACACTTGAATTGAATGATTTGGGTGGGTGAGTAGGGTGAGTGAGTACTTTAGGCAATATAGTGTATATTTAAATATTCAAAATTGTATATTGTAAAACAAACTATATTATACATATATTTTAATAGGAGGAAATAAAGGTATATACGTTTTTCTGTCATATTGCTTAAATGTTGTGTCTGCTTGTTTTTAACTTTTTTGTTTGTTGTTCTTGCACAAAGATCATTTGTGGTTACAGTGAATCTATAACGTATACACACCCTTATTGAAATTGAAAGGATTTTTGGGATGTGAAGTCAACAATAAAATTCATAAGAAAAACAAATAAATAATTTGGGACCAAAAGTGCAGTCAATACCACGGTTGCATAAGTTTGCACACCTATTTATGTTCAGAATTAAGGTACCAACATTGAAAAGGAAGTACAAATATCATAACTGCCTTTGCGATAAAAGAGCATCAATAAGTGCTTTTAATAACAGAAAGGAAAGAAAAACTGTCAAATCAAATATTAAAGTACCATTTGGTCTTTATATACATTTAAAGGTTTGTAGGTTATCACTGTTTTTAATGATATAAAACCATTTTTATCTAAAAATACATGTATACAATGAATTATCAGAATTATCACAAGTCATAATTAGTTATAAAAACAAAAAAATTAACATCCAGCATAACTTGTACTTGAAAGGTTATCAAAGCTGAAGGCAAGTAACATAAAAAAGACTAATAATTAGTAATTAAAGTATAATTACTGTTTATACTGTAAGTCATTGCAGTATATTATCATTTATCATCTTGACCATCTCAACAAACTGAAAACTTTAAAAACAGCCCCAAAATACATTTTGATTAGTTTAATAATATTTAAATATATTCTGCATATATATTTACTGTTTAAAATAACAGCAGTTATTATATGACAATTGATTCCCAACTTTTACAGCATAGTGTACCAATAAAAAAGCTGAAAATACTAAAAGAATTAGCAAGTACTGGATTTATGGTAACATTTTTCCTTGAAGCATTTCTCTTAAATTACTAAAATGTAACTGTGAGAAAATTACAATTTTAAAGAAGACAAAGGCAATCTTCTCTATAGCAACTCACTGATACTTTTCAACATACTCTATTTGCTGTCTGACAGGGGAGAAAAGATTGCTTGACCTTGCTAGTAAGACTGTGGCGCAATCATGCATTCAGGTAAGTACATTACACTTTCCAGACTGATTGTGTCTTGTTTTTCTCAGAAGCCTGAAGCCGTACAGAATATAAATAAGTGTCATTCCTGAAAATGCTTTAGTGAAGAACTGTCAGTGCTCAGTATTTCTGTACACATCTTCATTAATTCACATTCAAGGTACCGAATACATGGCAATGCTTATATGTATAGTGCATTTTAAATAATTGACTGAAGTATAGGCATGAAGTACCTTGTGTTATTTTACAGACATGGTTCAAATTCAGATGTCAAATGATGAAAAAAATGTGGGTTGATTATCTTTTCTCATCCAGGTGTTGGCATTACTTTAATACCTTTCACCAACTTTCTGTGACCAAATGTGGCTCCAGTCGAGGCAATATGTTTGTGACTTGGTCCGATGGTAGACTGATTCAGTCCAGATCCTACTGTGGCTTTGTTTTTTCTGAATGCCTTACAGAGATCTTCTGAGCTGAGTTGATGGCAGGATGAACCCAGCAGTCTCCAGCAGGATGTGGACTGTGCCTGCAGGCACCTCTGATATTGCAAATAGCGATAGCAAAGCACCAGAGCAGTCCAGACCCACAATAATATTATCTTGCCAAGTTAGACAGTGTCAGGAAAAACATAAGAAGGTGTTAGAAAAATCAGTATTATACTCCATGTTAATCAGTATTATGTTCTGTTAATGATCAGTATTATATCAATTTTGTAACCACTTACTAACAATAGTGTAATGGCCTTTAATGCTCTCCTCTTCTAGCCGTACAGTTTGTTTCACCCCTGGCCTACCAGTGCACTTCTCCTTTGTTTCACCCCTGGCCTACCAGTGCACTTCTCCTTTGTTTCACCCCTGGCCTACCAGTGCACTTCTCCTTTGTTTCACCCCTTGGCCACTCGGTACACTTCCCCTTCTTGGCTTATTCTAGTGATATACTGTGATAGGGAGTGCTGGGGGGGGACCCTTGGAAGAAGTATGACATGCGCTGGCTCATCCCGAGGTGAGGGGAGGTGTCAACCTATCTGGCAACTGGAAAGGAGGTGTAAATCTAAGGCGTGTTAATCTAACCACTAAGAGTACAAAAACCGTGATAAGCCAAGTATACTTTGAGCATTTGCATTTAGACTTGCATTTGTTCTGTTTGTAACTGCTCCCTTGCTGCAAGAATAAACACTTCAAAGACATCGGTGATCTCAGGGTGAAGAGAATTTTTCTGTCAGAAGGAAAAAACAACATACAGTGAGACCACTACTGAAAATGCCACACTTCAGATGGAGTATTGTAAAGCCAACCACGACTGGACACTGCAGCAGTGGAATTTCTGTGGAAAAGCCAATATGATGCTTTAAATGCTACACTATCCCCAGGATCCAACTGTCGCTGGCTCCTACCTCCACGTCCCAGCTGTGGATGCCAGAGCAGAGGGCAGTGTGGCCCAGAACCTCAGCACTGATGTGGAAACACTCAGGGTTGCTTGAGAGGGGACGACATGGGCTGCTGTAGTTGACAGAGGTGAGGTCATCAGACAGGTACAGACAGTGGTGGGCTGTGGGTCCAGGGTCACAGGAGCTATGCAGAGAAATAAGAAACAGGCCAAAAGTTCATCTACAAAGATACCAGTGTAAAACACTCAAGCAAAACACTACCAAAGAGCAGCATGATATGGACGAAATATTAGTATTGCATCAATTCTGCTAAATTTCATGATTGTGATATGTCTTGTAATATGTCATTGGTAAGAATGGTCACAGCTTACAGTAAAAAATATACATTCACAAATTAAGATATGAGTGCTGACTGCAAAGGCCAATATTATGCCACCTATGCTATGCTATTCTAAATGGACCATTGTGTTTAATTAATTCAATCTGAGGACCCACAGAAAAAAATATATTATTGTGATCTTAGATATTTATTAAGATTATGCTGGAATCTATTTAAACTTAAGTCATTAATTGAGATAATAATAAACTAAAAATATACAAAATTATAATTTGTAGGGTATTTTCTGTTGAGAGGTGGCTGTCTCAAATCCTAACCCCTAAATTTACACTTTTGAAAATAATATCTACATGTTTTTTATGTTTTGTTTTATCTTTTTGACTTATTTTGAAATTGAAAGATTTGAATTTGTCATGAGTTTAATAAAAAAAAACTAAAAATGCTGGCCCATGGCCACATGGTGAGCAGGTACATCCCATGTTTTGAAGCAAATATGTCCAAACACATGAAAATCAATCTGTAAGATTAAGAATTCTCACTGCCCATACAAATATTTTCTGCAATAAAGTAAACTTTTTGTGTTTTAATGACAATATGATTTCAAGTGTGTACAACAGCAAAGCTGTGTTTGTTGTCATGTACATGTAATTTTTGAGCTATGCTCACAATTAGCTACAATTGTTAAGTTTCAGTAGTGTTATGATTGTTTCGGTAGTGAAAAAGTGGAATATTTTAATGTTTTGTGTTAATCAAAAAAACATAATAAAGGTATAGGATCACTCAAAGCCAAATAAATATATTCTAAAAAATCTGAAAAAGTCAGAAATGTGTTTAAACCTTTAAATTTGAATCCATTTGGTAGAATGATCCATAAACATTCATTGTCAATTTTAACACATCCAGTTACTGCTCAGTACTGCTGTGTCTAGACATAGGTAAAAGCATAACATCACGATACACAATATGTCACAATCTTACTTTTTTTGACATCTGATTGGAGTGGAACAAAAACTCAAAAATCATGACCAAAGCCAAATTAAACTGGAGTAATTCAGCTTTCTTTGTAATCAAAGTTGAGAAGTGTTTTTAAGTGGTTTTTTTTTATTATTATATTCATATATTTTATTATATGTGACATTTAGAAAAGCATATTATGACATTGTGAAGTAATTGTTTGATGGTGATACCCACGGGTAGAGGATTTTGGTTTTGCGTGGGCTTCGTGGTTAAGGTCTGTGTGGGTGGGCCAAGGCTTACTAACATGATGATCTCAAATCAAGCAAATCAGGAAAAAGAGATTTTATGAAACGACAGGACATAAACAAACAAACAAAATTTACTGAACAAATAATATTATATATATATATATATATATATATATTATATACACTATTTACAGGTATACTTGAGTAACAGCCACAAGGTTGGAACTCCCCACATATCTAACACACGTGGACTCAAGCTACACAGACTGAGAACAAGTGAGCAATTTTTATGAATGGCTGACCTGAAGCTCTTGTACTGTAAGCTTTGGCCCAGTCTACACCAAAGCCCAACCCCAGGGTACACAACTAACACACACACACACACACACACACACTGTACAGCAACAACATACACCTGGTTGCAACCCATGACAGCCTTGCTCGATAGATAGATATTATTTTTACTTTATTGATCCTGAGGGAAATTTACTGGTAAGTACACTGCTCAAAAAAAGGGAACACTCAAATAACACATCCTAGATCTGAATGAATGAAATATTCTCATAGAATACTTTGTTCTGTACAAAGTTGAATGGGCTGACAACAAAATCACACAAAAATCATCAATGGAAATCAAATTTATTAACCAATGGAGGCCTGGATTTGGAGTCACACACAAAATTAAAGTGGAAAAACACACTACAGGCTGTGCCATCCTGGATGAGCTGCACTACCTGAGCCACTTGTGTCGGTTGCAGTGTCCCCAGCTCTCACTGACCTCCACTAAAGAATGCACATCAAAGGAATACAGGTAAGTAAGATTTTATATTACTTAAGTGTCCATACTCCTAATGGTTACACTACCAGTCTCTAGAATGTATCAGGGCTGGAGATGGGGTGTAAAACTCACCACATCACAGTAATTTATTACAATAACAATAAAAATTGTCCTGCTGTGTTTGATCCAGATGTACCAAAACTACCACCACCATGTCAGTGCCACTGCAGTGCTGACAATGATCCACCACCCAAATAATACCTGCTCTGTGGTGGTCCTGACCATTGACGAACAGGGCAAAAAAGTATGCAGAGAAACAAATGGTCTACAGTCTGTAATTGTATAACTGCAGAAATTGTAGTTCTGCAGAAATGATCAGGCTTCTTTTTTGTTCACCTGTTAATCTTAAGACTTATCATTCAGAAACTGCTATGAACCCTTAAGTAACTGTTAAGAAACTAATCTGCACATAATGTGTGTCAAGAGTCACTGCAAATGGCTGGAAGATTCACAACAGATTAGATTAAAACAATATATTCTTTTGCTATGATCTCAGTGAGTAAGCTAGGCTTGGCCAGAGTTACTCATATGCAGCACTTTCCTGGCCCTTATGACCTCCCTTGGTAGTTAAGCTAGCTGATTTCATTAAAAAATACTTTAAATTGGGACTATAAACTAACTTTACTGTAAATTGGGGTTGTGTAGACACAGTTACTGACTTCACTTTAAATTTTCAAGTTCATTCCCAGTGGGAAAGAAGAGATTAACTTCGGCATTTCAGTAGAATCCGGAAGGTCTGTGTTCTTCTATGCTGGGAGTTCTGTAATAGATAATAGAGCTGTGTTAGAAAAAGATGAGATCTTACACTTTTCTATGTAAACCTTGTTTGATCAAGGTGAGAAAATCTGAGGGTTATTTCTCATGAGCAAAATTATAGAAACAGGAGAAAATGGCTTAAGTTTCGCTCTTAGCTCAAACCATGTGCATGAGATTAAGAGATCTTGACTTGAGTTGAGATCTTATTTAGAGTATTTCTGTCCTCTGGGTTAGGTCTAATACACTGCTAATACTTAATGAAGTTCTAGAATTTTCCCTGGATGGAGTGCGAACGTCACCACTGAACGTGACGCGGATGACGTCACCCAGTAAACTGCGGTCAGTGGCTGATTATATCACTTTTAATTATTTGTTTTTCTGTTGGAAACTAAATAAAATGCGAGATATGAAACAAGATGTGGGTCTTGAAAGACTATTTCTCCCACAGAGGTGTAAAGAACGTTTAGAGAAAGAAACCTGTTACTGTGATTAACCTAATAAACAGCACAAACAACAGAAATGTTCTGCTGCTGAGTATAGTTCATTAAAAACTGAAACGTGAAGATGAATAAAATTGCGTCTCTATTCAAAACTTTGAGCTCACACACTCTCACTGTAAGTTTCGAACAGCATCATTTCCTTATAGAAGATTGATTTTATATGCTTTAATAATAAATAAAGCATAATAAAGCAGTTTCCTCTTGTTAAAGTGGTTAAAGTGGTAAAGTGGACATCGTGGTTATATTTTGACAGACGCTGCTGAGCTGAATCAACTGTGTATCATTCTGATCCACCAGGTGGCGCCAAAGCGTTAAAACCGAAACCTCACTGATCCTCTCACCGTCTACATTACCTACCAGTGATGAGCATTGCGGCTCTTTTCAGCGAGTCAAATCAATCGGCTCATCAATAAGAATCGATTCTTTCGATTCAAAAGACGGTTCTTCATTCAGCAGCACTGTAGGTTACGTTTTAATGATAAACCGATTTAAAAATAGTATCTCTCGTTTATTTTTCAATAAATTCTTATTTATTTTTTAACAAAAGTGCGCTACGGTTGTACTAAATCGAGAAAGTTAATGTTGATACGTTGATTGACTAGATGATTTCCGCGAGGATAGTGTCAGGACGTGCCGACGAGAAAATCGCAAGAAAATCCATCAACCAGTCATCAACAAGCGGCAAGTCAGAGTTAAAACTCAGAGTAAATCGCGATGGAAGCATTCATGGAAACACAGCCATAAAGGAACTGACTCAAAAGCAGGTGTTGGAGTGATGAGTAAAGAAAACACGGCTCCTTCGCCCAAAACACCAAATTACCACTGTCCCCGAGCTAACGTCTTGTCCACGAGCTAACATGTTGTCCATGAGCTAACATGCTATTCCCGAGCTAACATGTTGTCCACGAGCTAACATGTTGTCCACGAGCTAACATGTTGTCCACGAGCTAACGTGTTGTCCACGAGCTAACATGCTATCCCCGAGCTAACATGTTGTCCACGAGCTAACATGCTATTCCCGAGCTAACATGTTGTCCACGAGCTAACATACTATTCCCGAGCTAACATGCTATCCCCGAGCTAACATGTTGTCCACGAGCTAACATGCTATTCCCGAGCTAACATGCTATCCCCGAGCTAACATGCTGTCCACGAGCTAACATGTTGTCCATGAGCTAACATGCTATTCCCGAGCAAACGTATTGTTCCCGAGCTAATGTGTTGTCCATGAGCTAACATGCTATCCCCGAGCTAACGTATTGTTCCCGAGCTAATGTGTTGTCCACGAGCTAACATGCTATTCCCGAGCTAATGTGTTGTCCATGAGCTAACATGCTATCCCCGAGCTAACATGTCGTCCACGACCTAACGTGTTGTCCATGAGCTAGCATGCTATCCCCGAGCTAACATGTTGTCCACGAGCTAACATGTTGTCCACGAGCTAACGTGTTGTCCATGAGCTAACATGCTATCTCTGAGCTAAAGTATTGTTCCCGAGCTAATGTGTTGTCAATGAGCTAACATGCTATTCCCGAGCTAATGTGTTGTCCATGAACTAACATGCTATCCCAGAGCTAACACATTGTTCCCGAGCTAATGTGTTGTCCACGAGCTAACATGCTATTCCCGAGCTAACGTGTTGTCCCCAAACTAACGTGCTGTCCCTGAGCTAACGTGCTAACCATGTTCAAGAACATTAGCTACGTACCTTATTAGCCAACGTTAGCGCTTTCTCTGATATATATGGTATTTAAACCCAGTCGCTGGATTGCAGTTTTAAAAATAATGAATTTGGGTGGGAAAATCCAATAAGCAAGGATTTTAACCCTTAAATATGACAACGTTTTAGGGACACTGTAATTAAAAAACTAAATGTAGGCTTTCAGAATAAAATATTTTGAGAAAAAAGTAATATTTCAAGAAAAAATAATAGAATTACCACATTAAAGTGGCAATAATACCAGAAAAGGTTGCAATATTGTGGCCAAAGGCTTTGCAGACGGAAGGCAGCACATCTTCGTGTTAGATGAGGGGCGTTGAGGAACTGGTGGAGTTATACTTTCATATCGATTTCACCTGTAAAGAAATACTCAGTCTCCCTGTCTCTCCTGCACATCAGCACCATAAGAAATGGCTGAGCAGGAAACTGTGTATTTAGAAGAAAGGCAATTATTATTATTATTATTATTATTATTACTCGGAGGAAACTGACTGTTATGTTGCAGGAGAATGGTAATGATCATCCACACGGGTATCAGTGTCTCCACGCCATTCAGAGAGCATTTAGTTCCACGAACAGTGACAGCGACAACCAAAATCATCGATCCACACGGAGACATGAGTGTGCGGAACGCTTGCGCACCAGTACAACAACAGAGACCCCAAGGCATTATGGCAGCCCCTGTAAGGCCTACTGTAAGGCCACTTTATCCTCTAAATATTATGACTTTCCTCTCGAAATTTTATGACTTTATTCTCAAAATATCACAAGATATTACATCTCGAAGTCTACTGGTTTCCATTTACAGTAGCCCTAAAATGCTGTCGTACTTAAACCCTTAAATGTTGTTTTACAACAGTTGTGTGATACAGTTTTGGTCTAAAATGTATTTTAATTAGATTTTTTTCATCGTTTCATTGTGTGGATTTTAGATAATTCATGCCAAACGTTGTGTGAGGGAGCTTTTAGGAGCATTAGACTTCTCATACTCCTCTAAAGACCACGACTGTTTTTCTAAAACAGAGCATTTCACACCAAACCACTATGAATGACTTTGCTGACATGTAAACCATTAATGCAGAAATTTTGAAAAAATTGTGGAGTTGTTCCAAATCTCACTGGCTACTTTTAGGTAGTGTCTATAGTATTAGGTCAGTGTGTGGTGTGTGTGTGTGTGTGTGTGTGTGTGTGTTTGTATATATATATATATATATATATATATATATATATATATATATATATATATGTATATGTATATGTGTGTGTGTGTGTGTGTGTGTGTGAGTGTGTGTGTGTGTCAGTATCGATCCGTATGTCTGTGGTTCAGCCTCACATATCCCGCCGTGTACCAGCCGGTGACGGTTGCTAGGAGAAATTTCCCACCAAACATTGACAGACGAACATTAAACCGCTTTGATTGTGATTGGCAGGTCAGTAAGCCTATCGCAGCACAGGAACAGAGCGTTTGGCCAATGAAGTGGCTGTATTCCGCGTACACGTCACGTAACGTAGGTAGTTTGGTTGAACGTTCTTCAGGACCAAAAGAGTGAAAAAACAGAAGGCGGCGGTTTTGGTCCAGCAAGAGCTTCTCCACGCTAAAGCCTGTGAGGTAAAACATTGCAGATTTTTTACATTTCATTCTTGTAAAACCGCTTTATAACAGGAGCGGTTATGTAGGCTGTTCATGGACTGTTTGTCTTGAACTGTGATGTTTGCAAAAAATGTAATAAGCAGCCATTTTTGTGCTCTGGCTAGCAAACGTTAGTTAGAGAATGACTGATGCTGCTTGCTAGCTGATTCCACACACTGCTTCTGAAACGTGCCATCACTGAAAATATGAAATAGTCTGAGATATTAAGACGGTATTTAATCATTAGGCCGTCGGAGTTACTGTTTAATATTTACGCTGTCGAGACGAACATTTATTTCAATATGTTATCCAATATCATTGTGCAGTTGGACCACGACACCTAGCTAACTACACGAAGCTGAAGTTAGCTTCTTTTATCGCATTTTCCCGTTCCACCTTAAATGGTGCAGCAGTTACATTCTGGCGTTTCAGGACACGTTAGGCCAGAATGCAACTGCTGCACCGTTTAAGATGGAACGGGGGAATTACACCAAGAAGCTGGCGATTAGAAAGCCAACTTTAGCTTTGTCCTAACTACATTGGAACTCTTGTCCTAATAAGAGTCCAGATGTCCCAATTTCATTTATCAACACTTGAGCAGCTTTGTGTGAAGAAATCTCTTTCCACCTCTTACGCACACTGTATGTCGTATTTGCTCAATAGATTGTTTAGTATAATCACAGCTACAAATCCTTAGTTGCACTGACATTTGCAGGTAGCACTAAAAAAAATAGATGCTTGCTACATCTGTCTGTGTGTGTCTCTCTCTCTCTCTCTCGCTCTCTCGCTCTCTCTCGCTCTCTCTCTCGCTCTCTCTCTCTCTCTTTATAAGTTAGGGGATAAAAGCCCATTAGATAATTCTTTCTGACACATCATCTTTAATTCAGCAACTCATTTGCACAGTGCCTGCTTCTTTCGCTTTTTCGATGGCTGTTTTATTCCTTACGAAAACATGTGGCTTTTATGACAGATGGCACATCCTTGTTCCCTTTTGTAGATCAAGATTATATCTAAAGCTCTGGGCTGCTCTGGCCACTGCAAAGACCAGTTGGAAAATGTAATGAAGTGCTATCAGGGAGTCTGCTGTACGTCTATATTTAACCTCAGACTCTGTAGGTGGTACCAGTGCTCTTCTGCAGGGCACGCCTCTGGGACACTTAATGAGTGATGAGCTGATTCATAAACCATACTGCGCAAACCACACTAATAGAGAAAATCAAACATGTATTGATTATGATCATCAGGGAAAACAGGCCCTAAACCTTCTGTGTAATGTTATTGAGTGTTTTATAAGTTGGAGAAGTGAGATTTAGGTTAAAAAACTGTAAATCTACAGTGTAAATTAAATTTATTTCATTTTTTTTACTTATTCAGATTTGTAAGCCTAGAAAATACTTGCTGAAAAGCAAGGATGTTCAGTCTATATTGGAACAGGATCCAATAAATTAAACAATTTGTTGTAAAGGAATACTCTAATGTTTAAGTTAATTCAAAACTTATCATACTAGAAGCCAGTCGGTATGTGCTGAAGCAACTGGGGTAATCAACCATATGCTATATATGTGACGGGAAGACATTAGGTTTAAAAATGCTGCAGTATTTCTTTAACTGCATGTCTGATGCAGCTCCAAATGGTTTGTTGAATTTAAGATTTGTATCTCATTTATACTTGCAGGCACAGCATGTGGGATTGAGCCAGACATGGATAAATATGAGAAGGTGAAAAAGATTGGGGAGGGCTCCTTTGGAAAAGCCATCCTGGTCAGGTCCAGGGAAGATGGCCATCAGTATGTCATTAAGGAGATTGGCATCTCCAGGGTAAGCTGTAATGTTGTTTCCAAAAATGTAGAATGTGTTTTAAAGATACAAAATGTGCAATTTTATGCTTGTGCATTTAATGTGGTGTGTTTTTAAAAAGGATAGGTTGGTTGTAAAGTGTCTACATCATTATCAACACTCACACTGCTGTCTCTTTCCACAGATGTCTAGTAAAGAGAGACAGGAGTCACGCAGAGAAGTGGCAGTCCTCGCTAACATGAGCCATCCCAACATTGTTCAGTACAAGGAGTCCTTTGAAGGTAACATCCTTTGTTTTCTGTCAGCCAGAGTCAGTGTCAGTTTTCCAAATGAAGAGTTTCAGTGATTAATGACTGTGGACCATGTACAGTACCGCCTAAGTAAAGAATCTCAGTGGCTTTGAAGCAGGTGCCCAGAATCTGACAAAACAAGAGCTTTTCAAAGTTTAGTTTAGTTCCTGTTTGGGATGTACATTCAGACTGACTATAATATTTGAGAATCTGTAAAAGTTAATGAGTGACTATGAAATGGGAGAGAAACGGGACAGAAAAAAAAATGGTTGGAGATTATTGTAGGCTTGAAATATAACAGCACTCAGGGAGCAATTGGGGGTTAGGTGCCTTGCTCAAGGGCACTTCAGTCATGGACCTGTCAGCCAAGGGGATCGAACTGGCAACCTTCCAGTCACAGGGCTGGTTCCCTAACCTCCAGCCCACGACTGAGTGGAGTGCTTAATTTTGAACAGTCGCAGTTCTTAACTTGTCACATTGACATGCATGTCAATACATTAAATACATCCATTAAAATGTCAGAATGAATGAGACTTTAGAGAAAAAAATCTCACTAGCAAAGACTGAGATGATCAAAAGGAGAAGCTATCCTTCCTGCGTTCTCGGTCCCATGTAAGCGCGCTCTGTTTGACAGTCAGGCAATGCTTGAGTGATGAAGGAAGCTACGAGCCTTTAAATTGAATTGTAGAGAGGATCTGCATGAGCTAATGCCTAGCTTCTCTTCATTAAGCCGTGCAACAGCATGAAAGAGAGGAAAGAGAGCACTGTTGTTAATGGTTGTGATGAGACAGTACATCATCAGTTACTGATTAATGTAACTGCAAATGTTAAGAAAGCTGGGAAGTGTTAATGTTAATGTTTTATTAAAAATCGTTTTTTCCTGCCTGCCCTGCTCACTGTTTGCTTCTACGCAGAGGGCGGCTGCCTGTATATAGTAATGGACTACTGCGAAGGAGGTGATCTGTTTAAGAAGATTAATAATCAGAAGGGAGTTCTGTTCCCTGAGGAGCAAGTAAGTAGAGCACTCAAAGTGAGTCCAGTGTACCACCTCAAATCCAGTGCTAAACTGAACACGCCACAGTCCTGTCTGATTGCACTTCCATTCACCGCCATGGAACCCAGCTTGGAGTAGTCTAAATACAGTGCCAGGGCACTCTCCTCAGATTTACTATTGAATGAGTTAAGTTTAGCTTAAGGCCAAAGACCAAGAGAAGTATAAAAGGGAATTTCACAGACATTCAGTCATTATTTAAGTTTTTAAAATCTATTTCTGGAGGAGTTTTGTTTTTAATGCAAAAAAACCCCCAGATTTTCCACAATTTTACCATTATTTACGTTGCATATTAAAACTCATGTGTAGGTTAACTGTTTGTTTTAGCGAATAAAATACCTGTCATGTTCATTGTAAAGAAATGCAAATTGATGCATTTGTCTGCAATGTGCAATTTAACATCAAACAGCTTTGGAGGCTTTATACATGTCAATGATTGAAGAGTACAGAAACTTGAAATCTGTGAAATTCCCCTTTAACAAAATTAACCACTATTTTTCTTTGAATTAGGTCCAAATCATTGGCAGAAACACAACTGCAACTCATTCAGTGAACACAGTAACGTGTCAGTTTTAGGTGTTTGTTTTCAGAATTCTTTCTCTCTTACAGATACTTGACTGGTTTGTGCAGATATGCCTAGCTCTTAAACACGTACATGATCGCAAGATCTTGCACAGGGATATTAAGTCTCAGGTACTGTTAAGACACATGCACAATTTTTTGTTTCTTTTCATGTCAGTTTGTGTAGTAGTTATCCACAATATTGTCTTCTTCTAGAATATCTTTTTGACTAAGGATGGAACAATACAGCTGGGGGACTTTGGGATCGCCAGAGTGTTAAACAGGTAATAAATCATTGTATTGGTAATGCTTTCTCTCAGTTTGAATCCGATAACTTCCACAGAGAACACTTTCTCGAATTATTTTTTTTTTTTATGGACAGTTCTTGAAGTTGAAGTGCTTGATGTTGTCTGTGTGCAGTACTGTGGAGTTGGCCAGGACCTGCATAGGCACGCCTTACTATCTTTCCCCTGAGATTTGTGAAAATAAACCATACAACAACAAAAGGTAGGGTGTCTACTTCTGAGTGTGTCTTTATGTGATGTCACATTTTTGGGCATTTAATAACACTGTAAACGGCACATCCTGAATGTACATGCATTTACTGTATGCTGAGTCATTATGCTGACCATTGAGGTAGGTAATGATATCATATTGGCGCTCACTGTGTATCTGGCATCAGTTCCATATCGATCCTCTCTGAGCTCTTTATTCTTCCGCTCAGTGTAACTCAGACATCCTGACCCACAAGTCCCTTCACTGCTATTGATTGCCTGTTGATGGATCCTCAAGTGGTGCCCTGTGTCACATGTAGTCACAGTGTAATGAATGTGTAATTTCCTTTGTGGTCCTGCTAGTAAGGAGGATTTGTTCTCAAATTTCTGTATAATTCGGTCATCTGAACATCATACATTCTGTAGAAGTTGTGAAGTCAGTGTAGGTTCATTTTGTATCATAACTAAAATAGCTATATTAGTGTTGCAGACATAAACCCTGGTTCATATCGCCACCACTGTAAAGAAATCTTGAGTTGGTTTCTCTACAATACACCATTTTCAGACTATTCATAATTATGCAGGCGCTTTGACATATCAGGTGTCACCTGAATTCACCTTTGAGGGCACAAGTCGTCATAGTGCTGCAGTGTTTTTGGAAAATCCCAGAAGGTTCTTTAGTTGTATGCCAGGACATTGAATGCAAGACTTTGAACATCTTAGTCAAATGGCATTTTGCCTATTCTTTAAGAGAAAATAAATTAACACACCCACTCAGAGAGCACGTTTCTGCACATTTTAATGAACAATTTATTTGTTTTGTTTGTTGAATGTAATCAAAATTAAAGCATAAAAGGTGGCCTGTGCATAAGTGCCTGTGGAGCATTTTATATTTTATGTTCACCCAACCTCTACCACTGTATTAACTTTGGCAAATAAATAAAAACATTTGCACTAAAATTTGCAGAACAATCCAATATTTTTGTGTATGATTGTACGTAAGTGTTCTGTAAGCAAATGGTGCAGACTCTGCCTGACAGTTTATTTTGGTGGCATTTGGTGGTTACCAGGGACTGAGTCACCTACTGACAACTGTGTGTGTTTAATGTGCCCAATGCAGATTTCCCAGCAGTTTTAATCCTGTCTTTCTGCCCATTTCCCCCTTCCCCCCCTTGTCTCTTTCTGTCCGTTAGTGATATTTGGGCCTTGGGATGTGTCCTGTATGAAATGTGCACGCTTAAGCATGCCGTAAGTACCACGTAGCCCTTGTACTCCAGTCCATGTCTTTGTTTGCTATTGTGAATTTGTTGTGTCTGCCAAGTTAAGCCACTTCTGTGCTTTGACCCCTTTTCAGGCTGCAAACCTTTTTCCTGCTTCTGTACCCCACAGTTTCATTCTTTACAATCTGCATAAATATTGATTATCCACAGAGAACAGTGTTGTCTTTCAGTGCTGTTTTTCCATATTGTGAAACTGGCATACTGGCGTGTAACAGGCTTGCTTCTAACACCCTGTCTGACAGTGGGAGGATCAGGAGTTCTCACTGCACTCCCAAGGCTTTATTAATTACTGATATAGTCATGGAGTGTGTCAGACTGAAATGGCTAGAGAGATAAGAGTGCACGGCTCTTGTGAAAGACACCCTCTTTGATTTTTCTGCTGTTTCAGCTGAAGAAACTTCTTCCTTTGAAACTGTGCATTGATGGTTTTCAAGCTTTCTTTACCTAAATGAATTGAATTTGTTTTAAAAATTAAATCACTATGATCACATATTAAAGTATTTTTGGTCTTTTTCGTTTTTTGTCTTTCACTTTTTCATGGGTACATGCAAACTTTCGCTCTCAGTTCGAGGCTGGGAACATGAAGAACCTGGTGTTGAAGATCATCCGTGGTTCGTATCCCCCAGTGTCGGTGCACTACTCTCAGGACCTGCGCTCACTCCTGGGTCTACTGTTCAAACGCAACCCCCGTGAAAGACCCTCGGTCTGCGCCATACTGGACAAGCCTTTCCTTGCCCGCAGAATCCACAAGTTTCTGTCTCCACAGGTTAGACACATGCATGCAGACAGTAATGAATCAATAGCTTTAACTGGTGTTGTGCTAAAATAATAATGATTATTGTGGAAATTTACTTTTTTTTTTTTTTCTTTCAATTTCAGTTTTGATAAAATAGTTGTGCTTTTCTGTTCCTGAAGCCAGTATGAGTAGCATTGGCTTGAATGTTGACATCTACTTTTATTGCTACTTTTTACTCACTTGACAGGAACAGAGAAGTAAGGCCATTGAGTTATGAGTTCAAATCAGTGTGCAAATTAGTAGAGTTGGCTCCATAATTTGTGTTCATAAGGAGAATGAAAATGCTTCTTCTTATTAATCTCTTCACTTATGTTCTGTTGTGTTCAGAATAAGCCGTTTAATTTTCTTTGAGATTGTACATATGATTCAGGCCTAAAACTAAGCATTAGGAAATGCATATAGTAGTTAACGCCCACATTCTGAACTGGTGTTTTTG